>NW_027667206.1:0-18097 GCF_963924665.1 Micromys minutus
GAAAAGGGGAGGGTAGAAGGGAGAGTCAGGGGTAGAAGGAACAATAAAAGGGACAGGAAGAAGAACATGAAGATGCAGAGGTACAGGAAGAGCGACAGGGGCTGGGGAGGGAGAAGAACAAGAACAAAATTTAAAAAAAGAAATGAATAGCTATTTTTTAAGGAAAAATTGGCTAAGAAATCCCTCAAAACATATTCTAATTAAAGAAGAGGCTAACTATAGCGTCAAGTTATTTATGAACAAAATTTAAGTCAGAGTTTTATTTCAGGAAGAATGGAACAATTAAACAAGTAAAAATATCAAAAGTCCAGGGGCTTAAATACTACAGTCTTAGAATTCAAAGCTTTCCTATTTTCTTAATAATAACCCATTTACATAATAGAGGTTATTTAAAACTTCATTTCATTTTTTATTAATCATCCGATTCACTTACGTCTCAAATGATATTCCACTTTAAGTGATAAACTTTTGTTCAGTTCAAAATATTGGTCATAGGACTTCATGACAATTGAAATGCAATTGAATTTCATGTTCTATGAATGTCTAACTTCTTTTGACTCTGGTAGTTAAAATTAGGCTCAGTGATAATGGCAAGGCATCTACAGCTCCTTTTAAATTGAACAAATAATTACTTCAATTCTAGCAGTTGCACTTAATTTGCATATTTCCAGGCTTATCATTGTGATTCCCCCCCCTTTTTTTTGTTTGTTTGTTTTACTAAATTAAAATGTACTATAGAACCTCTAGTGTCTTTATGGCTTCACACAGGTTCGGTAATTAAATTGTTAAGGGCAGAGTCATTGATGGAATTGAAGCATCCAGAGCAAAGATACAAAATTGAAGACACAGACACTGACAAAATATAGCAGAGGTTCAGAAGGCTGTCAGCCATTCTTGAAAGAACTTAATATCTTGAAGGTATGCTATACTCTCTTGAGGTTGCCTGACCTTGCTATGGGAAGTCCTGACTCAATTTCTTTCTAAATTGTGAGCAAATATTTTTCTCACCTGCTGCAAGCATTCAGGGATAAAATAAGCTGTCCTGTCCATTGATTCTCTCTATTAGCTTTCTGTGTGCTTCGTTTGTCATTTGGATGCAACATATCAGTCAACATCTCATCTTAGGATTGGGTAGGGAATGTACAATGGACACTTTGTCCTGTAGGTTCGATAGATGTTTGGACAGAAGAGTAGATAAGAAAGCAGAAAAAAAATGCACATCTCATTTCTACTCATTTCTTTAATAGAAAAATATAAACAATATATTCATATTTAGATAAATAAGACTTCTGTAACTTAGATAGAAAAGTAATGAAAATATAAAGTGATAACATTTTATTTTTCTGATCTAAATGACTTTGGAGGATATCAGTATCTCCGGAATCCTGAAAAGCAAGAATTATTTCATGTTGTTTGATTATTTAGACATTTTTCCTTCGAACCTAAAGGAAAGTTTCTTATTGGAATCAATTTACATAGAGTTCCAATTAGGAATATTAGATATTGTCCCAAGTAAAAATTGACTGAGATCACCAACTATGACAACTTTATAAAGGCTCAGATTGCCAGCACATATTTTTATTAGCTAAAAATCATTTTTTTTAAAAAAATTTACATTTACTTTCTCACAAATTTATTACTTCACTGAATGGATGTTTTTTTAAATTCAAAAGTATTAGTCATCACTATTGACAGAAAGATACCTTTATTATTAAAGTGATTTGATGAGCTAATTCAACATTGATTATGATCCCCATTTCCCCCAAAAAGAGGCAATGTTTTTAAATGGAAGTATTGTAAAATTATTGGAAATTTTCTAGTAGTTCCGTTTGCATTATAATACTCTTAAGGATAGTGGTTCAACCTTCTTTAAAAATTATTAATCATTCCATTAGTTTATATATCAAATGATAACTCTCTTTTTCAAGTTACTTTTCTACAAACCCCTCATCCAATAACTTCTTCTCCCAATGCCCCATGCCTCTATGAGGGTGCTCCCCTACCCACCAACTCCTCCTCCACCTCTCAGCATTTCCTTATGCTGGGACATCACACCTATTCAAGACCAATAGCCTACCCTCCCATTGATGTCAGAGAAGGCCATCCTCTGCTACATATGCATCTGGAGCCATTCATCCTTCCCTGTGCACTCCTTGGTCAGTGGTCTAGTCCCTGGGAACACTGGGTAGTCGAACCTGCTTGTACAGTTCTACCTGTGGGGTTTCAATGTCCCTCTGCTCCTCAGTTCTCCCACTGGGGTCCCAGACCTCAATCTGATGGTTAGCTCCAAATATTCATATTTGCATTGGTCTGTTATTAGCGTAACCTCCCAAGGAACAGCTGAACCAGGTTCCTGTCAGCAAGTGCCTCTTAGCAAAAGCAACAGTGTTGGTGTTCGGTATCTGAAGACATGCTGGATGCCAAGACAGGGCAATCCTAGGATGGTCCTTTAGTCTCTGCTCCAGCTTTTGTTCCTGTGTTTCCTTTTCTGAATTAAAATTTTGAGGTGGGTGGGTGTCCCCATTTCTCAACTTGTGGCCATGCATCTCTACTGGAGGTGGTCTCTACAAGTTCTATCACTCATTCTCTGTTCGCATTTTGGCTAACTAAAGTCATCCCATTTTGAACCTGAAAGTCCATTGATTACCTGGTGTCTGGGAACCTCCAATTACTACCCCTAGTTCCTCATCTGTCACTGCTACATTATTTAGTTTTCTAAAACTCTGTACATTTCTCTTGTCCCTTTTGGTTCAGAATATTACCTCCCATATTTCTTCCCACTCCTCTTTCCCTCCCTGGTCCTCCTAGCTCTACTTCTCTTGATTATTCTGTTACCCCTCAAAGATAAGGGTTCCTTCCTCCTAAGATTTCTATGGACAATCTTCTTGTCCAGGTCCAGACTAAAAACAGGATTGTAGTTCTCAACTGGAAGCAGAGATATCTGGAAGGCACATACTAAATAAAAACAAACTAATTTTTTTTTTTTGGTACAAGCTTACAAACAATTTTTCAAGACTTAAAGTTATTCGCTCTGTGTTCCCTCTATCACTTGCTTGTCTGAAGCTTGAGGCTACACACACACATACTCACATGCACACACACCTCTGTTCTTACCCCTCATTTTCTCACATACTCTTTATACACACCTCATATTCCCCTTCACTCACTATTGCATGCTCCTCTCTCTCTCTCTCTCTCTCTCTCTCTCTCTCTCTCTCTCTCTCTCTCTCTCTATCTATCTATCTATCTCTCACACACACACACACACACACACACACACACACACTCTGTCTCACAGTCTCTCTCTTTCTCTGTCTCTCTCTTTCTCTCTGTCTCTCTTTGTCACAAACACGCAAACACATGCAGTCACACTCAGTCATTTGCTCTTTCACTCACTCACTCTCTTACTCACTTGCTCACTAGCCTTTCTCTTGCCCCAGTCTTTGATTGATGCTCCAAAAGGGCATAGAAAAAAAGACACTGTACAATCATTTCCGAATCGAATTTAAAATCATAACCACATCCCACAGAGAATTAAGAATTACAATTGTTCCCCAAAGTTTCAAGCTTCCCCTATTCCCAGGCCTGTGGATAAAATAATAATAATTGCAAACATCATTATTTAAGCTTTAACGTTTAACTTATTAAACTTCAGAGCTCAGAGCTCTGAGGTCAGCTGCTTGCATTTTCCTGTAAAGCTCTAATGATAAATGACATGGGCAAATCTGCCAGGCAGTGGCCAGAAAGTACCAAGCTAACCAAAAAATTCAGTAGTTCCTCTGGCTTTCTGTACTTGTACGTTGCACACAATGACTTGCCAAAAATTATCAGTAATTTGATTTAGTTTACTAGTATATAATTTCATGCATTATATAATTTCTTATTTAAGAACCACTCTCAAATATGCAAAACATATTTAATAACTTCAATAACTTTTTCCTTTCTTGGGGGCCCCAATGTTGGCTCTAATTCATTTTCTAATAAGTTATTTAAACTTTCTTTGCAAGTCCAGCATTAATCTAGAACTATCATTGTGCAATTATTTACATTGTTTCCAAGAGGAGACACACAGCATGCACCTGGGCCATTAGGACCCTATCCCTCAGTATCTTATTGTATAAGAATCATTGCATCAAGGAACATCTAGTTCCACAGAATCCAGCAGAGAAATAGAAGAAACAAATTGGAAAGTCAAATTTAGCAGAATAATTATGCATACCAAGGCCAACTGAATTCTATACAACCATTGTCCAGGGCTAAGCTTAGGAGAAGTGGGAACAATTGTTTTTACAAAGAGTTTAGATGGGCTACTGAGATGCCTTCCAACCAGGCCTACTGCAGGAAGTCTCTTATTTCAGATAGCAGGTCCCCTGGAGGGATGCATTTCCTACTTCTCAGGGTCCCAACTTTCATCCTTTTTTTTTTTTTTTTAGGAGGAGCTGCCACAGGCTTCTAAGTGGTCTGCATCCTGGCCACTGCTGGCAGTCCCTGTCATGGTATGCTGTCCCCAGCACCTTCTTAATGCTGCAACACATTAATACAGTTCTTTGTGAAGTGATGACCCTCACCATAAAATTATTTCATTGTTACTTAGTAACTGTAAATTTCTAGTGTTATGAATAATAGCACAAATATCTGATATTCAGGATGCTTGATGTGTGAACACTGTGAAAGGATCATTCAACTCTGAAATGTGTCAGGCCCACAGGCTGAAACCATTGCTTTAGGGCAAAATACAGTCATTCCACCCTACCTCTGTCTTAACACCCTACCTCTGTCTTAAAAGGACATTATTTGAGATTTAATATATTTTGGTGATCATTTATTATAGGCAGCTTTCCATTCTCCTCACCCTGTAAATGAAACATTGATATTAGTACATTATTCAATTATGCTGTATTACCTGCTTGAATGAAGAAGAAAAGAATGTTCTGCTTCAATGAAAGCCAATGTTCCCAACTTATAGTTTGGCTAATTTGAAATAATTATGTTATATAAAGTGTGAAGCCATTTATTATATTTGATTCATCATATCAATTTTCTTTAAATACTTTCAGATATACTATGTCTTGCCAGAACCACTTTTAAAATTGTATAAAACATGAGGAAAGTAAGCAACGGCATAGAAACAATACTTATTACTTTTCAGCACATACAAAAAATTTAAATAAATGACATTATATATACTGAAGGAAGGCACAATAAAATAGACATTGATAGAAAAATGATAATGAAAACTTATAGATTCTTTAGAAGTATGCTAAATGAAATTGTTCATATTTTAAACTTTTTTTTACCTAGCAATTCCTGCCAAATAATTACTACTTTAATAATAACAATGAACAATTTAGAACTTTGTTTATTTATTTATTAAGACAGAACTCTCTTTTTACTCCAGACTGACCTTAATCATCACATCTGTGACTATAGTCATTAAATATTTTTATAACTATTTGCTTCATGATATGAAATAAAGGACACAAAGAGGTCTTGTGTGGGGCAGCAGGATGCTGCCCAGTTATCCTTCCCTTTCCTTTTCTGGTTGAATCACACGGACTCATGCTTTGTACCACTTAAAACCCACCTATGAATGAACCAGTGTGTGTCAGGGGTTCAGATCAAAATGGGGAATTTAGTATCCCTTAGTATACAATGCAAGAAGAAACCCTGTATATTTCAGACCAATGGAATTAGGAAAGTAAAGAACAAATGGACCTTCATTGCTTACACTTTCTACAAATGATGCTACTCTCGGGTGCTATATACTGTTATTCTTGGGTGATCACCACCATAATGAAGATCAAAGTACAGTGAGAAATGGTGTGTCCACCCTGTGGCTTAATAATGTCCAGAAACTCTATATGGGATAAGATTTTTCTCTCTTCTTTGGTCTACAATATGTCTTCAGTAATTTTTTGTGTAAAAATTTTACTTCATTTACAACTAAAATTCTATGTACAGAAGAATTAGAGTTTGTAACATATAAACCTAGTGTGATAATATAAGGGAAAAAACAATATTAAATCAGTGCCACTTGGCAGTTTTCAGCATCAGAAACAACCAGGTCAGATGAATTTTGCGAAGTTAACCATTTTATTATAGCATTTCATCAATTTATATGATCCATCTTAATCATATTCACACACTCTACTAACTTTTCTTGCCAGGTTTCACCATCATTCTTTCACCATTTCCTTATTTCTAGTATTCTATGTTTTACTTTAAAGTCATTGATTTTCTGTTTACCTCCTTCCTCTAACTAACATACTTGAGAGAAAACGTGATTCTGGTTTAGGTTGCTTAACCTATTGCCCTACCATTTTATTTATTTTTATGCAAACAGTGTGGTTCGCTTAATATTTATGGTTTCATCGTGCATGGGTACATGTACTGGCTGGTTTTGTGACAACTTGACACAAGCTGGAGTTATCACAGAGAAAGGAGCCTCAGTTAAGAAAATGCCCCCATGAGATCCAGCTGTAAGGCATTTTCTCAACTAGTGATCAAGGGGGGAGGGCCCAACCCATTGTGGGTGGAGCCATCCCTGGGCTGGTAGACCTGGGTTCTATAAGAAAGCAAGCTGAGCACGCCAGGGGAAGCAAGCCAGTAAGTAACATCCCTCCATGGCCTCTGCATCAGCTCCTGCCTCCTGACCTGCTTGAGTTTCAGTCCTGACTTCCTTTGGTGATGAACAGTGATATGGAAGTGTAAGCTGAATAAATCCTTTCCTCCCCAACTTGCTTCTTGGTCATGATATTTGTGCAGGAATAGAAACCCTGACTAAGACAGTACATTTTCCCACATTCCTATTGATGTTTTTATGAATTGGCTCTAAAAATTTGTTCCTTCAACAGTACTGCCATAAACTTTCATTTGTGTGTATGTGTGTGTGTGTGTGTGTGTGTAGATACACTCAAAATTGGTACAGATCGTCAATAGTCTGTATGTCTCGTAAAAAGAGACAATCTTTTTCAGTGCACACATGAGCACATTGAAGTCTGAAACCTGAAACTGTGTCAAATGCTCTCTGTCAATCCCACGTGGAAAGTAGTGAGGTCAATGAGACTTATTGTGAAGGCTGTGTTTTGCAGACATTGTGCCTGTTTCTGTCTCAAGACCTTCTTTATATGCACACATAGCAGACGGTGCTTTTGTTCTCAGAATATAGGCCTCAAGTTCAAATGGAAACACTTGCTCTATCTATAGTGTGTGACAGACATTCTGAAGCATAGGCTCGTATCCACTCTTCATCTAAGATCGAGCCAGCTTTTTTTGTTGCTGTTTTTTATTTTGTTTTATTTTGTTGTTGTTGTTCAACTGCTCTTGGGTGTTCACCAATTAGTTTTCTGGGAAGCCATTGGGTTTGGGGGTTTCTAGATGAAGGTTTGATAACCAAAACTCTCTAGCTGGCATCCTACAAAAGCACCAATGACCTTAAATAATTAATAATTCAAGAGCTAAAAATTCAGCCTTGTGGCAATCCTTTGTATTTAAAAATCATTATGTTTAATCTTTACACACCAAGTAATCTTTGACTATTTCCATGTTATTTTTTGTTTTTCATGTACTTTATGCTTATTGTAACTAGTAAATTTTCAATGTATACTATCAAACCTTTAAAAAAATCAAGTACTGACAAAAATATACTCATATAGTTTTATGCAAAAATGCTTTTAAAATCTGTACATTTAGCCATTTTTAAAAATAAAGTTGATTAAATTTTTAAAATGATCACCAATGAAAGCCATAAGAAATATTCCTGTCTGATCATTAGTCCAGTCTCTTTTAATTGTGACTCACAATTTCCATTTTAAAATATAAATAGCACAATTCACAACATTCTGTGTGTGGATCCAACCTTAGCTCTTAGTTTCTATCTCGCATAATTTCTCATTGACAATGATTATTTTTACTCCCTGACCATCTTGCTCAATATAAGATGGTACAGATCCTTCTTTGACATCTAGGATGGTCTGGATTAGTGGATTTTACCTGGTTTTATTTGTGGCTCACTGGTTCTCTCCTGTGCTCTTTCATGTTGTTTATAGCTCCTTTGAAGTCACACTCCTGTTTCATTTTACATTTATGGAGATGTAGGAAAATTACACAGGTCTACCTTCCACATTCTTTCTCTAAAAAGAAATTTGGAGAGCTTTCATAAAGGATGCACCTAATAATGTTATTTATGTTTGAGAGAATTTGGAACACTAGTTTGGGCACCATCCTTTAAATGTAATTGCCCATTACTTAGCCATTATCACTGAATGCATTATTTCTTGAGATTGAATGTTCATATGCACTTAAATTCTGATGCAGTGATTAATTCTCTCTAATTTCCCCAGTGTTGGTGACACAAATTCATTACTACCTACCTCAATCTCAATGTTCTGGATTTCCAAATGAAAGACACATGCATGCACACATAGTCTTATATTTAGTGTGCCCTAATTAGCTCAGTGGTTGGACCTCTCCCAAACTTCAACTTTGTTAATACCCAGCCCTTTGATACTCTTGAGTTATTAGTTACTAAATATCTATATTCCATCTTTGCTTTCCTAGACCCAGTGGGGGAGGTTTGGCCCAGGAGCTGCTCTTGCCCAATTCTTACTTGATTGGTCTGCTCTCTCTTATGCAGTTCTAGAACCTGAATTTATTATTTTCCCGACACAGAGATTCTAGATACTCCTTATATTGATCCCTTTCCCATGAATCCTAAAATCCTGCCTCTGTCTCCCAGTGCAACTACTGGTTGCTGACTTTATTTACCAAACAGAACCAATTGGAGGCAGAGATCCTCGGCATCTCACATGTGGAATTCTCAAGCAATTTAAGGATCCCTTTTTTTTTCTTGATATTTTAAAAGCTTTGATAATATGCATTGAATATAATATGAATATTAATCTTTTGGTATGTTAATATTAAACATAATGTTTTTTAAGTACCAAAAATTGCCACAAGGCTATGTTCTTAGCTCCTGAGTTATTAATGGTTTAAGGTCTAGGTGCACCCCACTCTGAGAGGGTGCTATACACTTATTATAATAACGTAATGCAAGCTTTGGGCCAAATCCACAATAAAATTCTAATCTGCAGGTCTATAGGTAATAGAAGTTTTATTTGTTCATATATTAAAAATTTTGTATCTAGATAGGACATTCCCAACATATCTAACTAGAAAATATCTAACACAGCCTATTATCTGTATAATTCCAAGACTCTGAATCTATGATGTAATATCAATATAACAAGATAGCTGTTTTATGGAGGTTTTCAAATGAGTTACTGTTTCAAACTCTGTAGACTCTGATTCTAGTTAGTTCCGTAACAAAAATACAAGGTTCTATAGTGCTTTCAAAATGAAAAAACAAACTTTGAGTTTTAAATTACTAGTACATCTCAAAAGTACATAAGTGAAAATGTAAAATGTTAAATATTTACTGAAGACTTTTTAGTTTTCAAAGTATTTTATATTTAGCTTCAAATCATTCGAATGGCTTTTCTCTTCTTTTATTTCAAAAGGGAACAGCAAGGAACTGGAACAATGGCAGCATATAATTAGAGAATTATATTTCAGAAAAAAAATTAAGTAGCAATTGAGATCCTGACCAACCTAAGAAATGACAGACTTATTCATGTCATTTGTCAACTTTTTTTCAAATAATGAAATTACTTTTAAGTTAAAAATTGTTGTGAAAGAACAATGACGGATTTCCTTCAACTACATAATTGATTGAAATTCAAAATAAGCCTGAAATAGTTTTAGCAGAGAACGATATAATTATTTTATTTTCAGCTTTAAAACTTCAGTCTGATAGTTTTTAGTTATGTGGCACATTCAGTATGTTCTTCTAACTCTGACAGATAGTTCAACACTTATTAATTTCAGCTTTGGAATTCGCAAAGACCGCATTTAGATGTTGTGTCTAGAAATCAAAGAGAAGTTTTTAATCTATGTTATTCCTTGTCTCCATCTGATTATATAAAAGCTTGTTTTGTCTGATGTCTCTAAAACTGGAGAACAACAAGTTTTGGTCTCTTGAACATATTTTGTTAGTATTAATGTGTTAGTATGCCCTTCAAGAAATGAGGAGAAATGTTCCCATGTGTTACCTAAAATTCCTATGTAGACATTTTTTTTAAACTTTGGATTTAACTTCTATTTTGTGCATTTCACTCAGTGCCCCGCCCCTCTCTCCCCCTTCCACAGTCTTTCTCCCATCAACCCTCATCTTCTTTGGGCAGGTGAATCCCCCTGGGTATCCTCCTGCCCTGGCACTTCAAGACATTGCAAGGAAGGCTATGAGCTTCCTCTACCTCTGAGGCCAGGCAAGGCAGCTCAGCTAGACATATATGTTCCACTTAAAGGTAAGAGCTGTTGGGATAGCCCTCGTTCTAATTGTTCAGGACCCACATGAACCAAGCTGCACATCTTTTACATATCTGAAGGGAGGCCTAGGTACAGCCCGTGACAGTTCTTTGGTTGGTGTTTCCTACTCTGAGACCCACAAGGATTCAGGTTACTTGAGTCTATTTTTATTAAGAGGAAACTCTCAAACTCAATGATTAGCAAATAAGATAAGCCAAAATTCATCAGTTCTAGGGCATTATTTTTCCATGTAGAAACTCACTAAACTTTTTTGTTCATTTATATTGGATATTCCATGTATTTACATTTCAAATGTTATCCATTCCCCCCCCCCCCACTCCCGTCTCTCTCTCTCCCTCCCCAACTTCCATGAAGGTGCTCCCTTTCCCAACCACCCTCTCCACCTAATCGATTTTTGGTTAATCATTTTTCTTTTGGGTAGTACTTTTAATTATTTTCTCTGTATTTGTAAAAAAATATATTTCTCTATTAAATTTGAGGTTTATTATATTAAATTTTTAAATGAAAATCCAGCTTTTTATTTAAAAATAGAATTAAACCTCATTTGTAGAATTTAATGTGAACTTGAATAAATTTATTTTTAATTTTTTTTTAATTGAATGACTTTGTTTTAAAAAACAAAGATAAATGTACGGATTTTAAGCATTTTTGTATAAAAGTATATGAATACATTTTTGTCAGTATTTGATTTTTTTAAAGGTTTGATAGTATGCATTAAAATATTACTAGTTACAATGAGCATAAAGTACATGTAAAATGTAAAACAAGATGTAACCTGGAATTAGTTAAAGTTTTCTTGGTGTTTAAAGATTAAGCCTATCCATGCTTCTACCGAAAGACATCTGGGTTCTTTCCAGATTCTGGCTATTATAAACAGAGCTGTTATGAACATTGTGGTGAATGAGTCTTTGTTGAATGTTGGAGCTTCTCTTGGGTATATGCCCAGAAGTGGAATAACTGGGTCTTCAGGTAGTACTATGTCCAATTTTCTGAGGAATAGCCAGACTGATTCCCAGAGTGGTTGTACCAGTTTATAACCCCACCAACAGTGGGAGAGGTGGTCCTCTTTCTCCACATCCTCGCCAGCATGTGCTGTTATCTGATTTTTTTTATCTTAGCCATTCTGGATAAATTTTATGATGTCTCAAAACTCACATTTGAAATATTCTAGTAAATACAATTCTAGATAATATTCAATTATCAATTGAGGCCTCTCTAGATAATTTTAACTTAGACAATTCTAGTGCATGTGAAAGTGTTATAAACTAGAATTAATATAAAAGTATAAAATTATTGTATTGTTAACTAACTTACTAAACATATGCTATACACTTATTATAGCATATATATTACTCACTATATTACTTGTGTTCAAATCTCCATTCTATCATATTTTGCTATGTACATTGGATAAACTGTGCCTTTTTATTGAGATATAAATTTAATTTGACAAAACAAAGCTGATTTATTTTACAACCACTGATAAAGCTATACTGAAGGTAACCAATTGGGAATGTAAAGATTACATAATATTTTTAGCTGAATTTGGTTATTTGAATTTGTAGAGTGAAAATACTAATGACAGTATAAACATTAGTCATTTGCTTTGGTTTGATAATTATTAGTAACAGTATTTTCTCATCTATTTTCTTTCTTTCTTTTACTTAAAATAGGATCTTTTTAAACATAATATATCCTGATTATAGGTTTCTTTCTCTATGTTCTGCCCTGGTTGTCCTCAGCTTCCTTCACATACTCACCTATTACCTTTCTGTCACTCTTTAGGAAATAAACAGGCTTTTTATAGATAATAATAATAATTAAAATATAATAAAATGCCTAAAATATTATAATCCATTATTTCATTTCTTAACTCCTCTTTCCTTCATTCCCTCCTACTTTCTTCTTTCTTCATCAATAAAATTGACAAAATAATTTAAAGGGCTAAATGTGATGTTTTGCAAATGGACATTTAACTTATTTTTAAATTGAGTCTCTTGAAAATAATTGATTTCTCAATTTTTATGCAATCTCTTTTAGATATTATTTTTAATTTTATAGACTCTCAAAAAACTTCCAACAGTTAATGAACACTTATAAACCAAAATAGTGCTGAAAGTACCACAATTTGTAACTTCCAATAATCCAAATTGTTTCATCAAAGTATAACTTTTATGTATGTTAAATATATTATACTTAAAAATGGTTTAAAGTGAAACCCCAAGTACAAAGCTAATAAAATTTCAACATAATTTTTTCTGTCACCCCCTAAAAATGGCAGTGCAAACTTAGATTATGAAAACTCTTAGCATAAAAAACGATTACAAAGAGTGCTGTAGGATGCCAGATGTAAAAGCAAGCAAAGAGAACTGCTGATCTCAGTAAGGGTGCCAAAAATTCATAATGTAGAATGAAATGGTCTTTTAAGTTGTTCTGGGAAATTCATGTATTCCCATACATACAAATGAAACCTGCTCCCTTTAAATCATACATAAAAGAAGTTCAAAGTTGACTGATACATTAAGAATAAGAAGCATTTATGTTGAATGAACTTCTGAAAAGAAACCATAGGGAAGGTCTTCACCACACTGGCTTTAAGAATAATTTTTTTTTTTGCACCCCAAGTACAAACAAAACACACAGATAATTAAGACTTCATAAAATTGTCCAAGTCTTCTCTATAATGGAATCAATACTTTATTTTAAGAAAAAGTAATTTCAAATTGCATTTTTCGTCATTGTAAAAGGGACATTGGTCTGTAGCCTCATGTGGATTTTATCTGGAAGCCTTCAAAGACTCTGAATATATGTTAAGGTTGAACACAGCTTGGTTTTCTTGTAGGACCAACAGTAGAAGTTGGGGCTGTATCTGACTCTTTTGCCTGCTATTGGGACCACTTTTCTTCTATGTGGCTAAATTGTCCAGACTTAACATAAGTGGATTTGTCTAATCATAATAGGACTTGATATGTCTGGTTTGGTCGATATTGCTGACAACTCTGTCCTTTTCTGAAGAAAAAGTAGGAGGATTGGATCTGAAGGAGAGGGTGGTAAAGAGGAAAAGAAGGAAACAGTGGGCATGATGTAGTAACTGAAAGAATAACAATAAGAAAAATACACTAGTATCTTTGTTGTGCTATTGGGCTTCAGAAGCTATGTACACACTTTACATATTTACATATATGACAAATGCTCATCACACACTAATGTGTAGCAAAGGAACTGGATAGACTTAACTTCATAGAATTTAGAAATAACACAAAAACAGATATTAAATAATACTCATCCTTTCAAAATAAAACCTGTATTGAATGTGAAGAATATCAATGACCACAAAGAAATTTAAACTTTTATGCAGTCTTATTAGAAACTTACAGTTGTGGACAGTGTGGGAAACAATATATAGGTCAAAATAGTATGAAAATGCCATACAAAGGTTCAATGTAATTAATCCAATATGTCTACCAATCCAGTAGGACTACATGCTTCCTAAGTACCAAATACTCAAATCCACAGTGTGATTGTTGCTACAAAGTAGTAGGAACATTCAATTATGTATTTAATGTATCAGCAGTGATAGCCTCAGTAGACCTTGGTTATTTAAATTACCTGCAGAGTTACTGTATCTTAGATAAGGTGATACTCAATATGAAATATATATATATATTTTTCTAAATATAATATATATTCCTATATATAATATATCTATTCCTAAATATATCTATTCTTAAATATAATATCTATTTCTAAATATAATATATATATATATTTATAAATATAATATATACATATATTTCTAAATATAATATATATTTCTAAACATTATATATATATATATTATTCCTAAACATTAAAAAATATATATAATTATAAACATTATATATTTCTATATATATGAATATGACAAATATTTCTAAATATAATATATATATTTCTAAATATAATATATATTCCTAAACATAATATATAAACATTATATATATACATATGCCTAAATATATACATATATATATATGTATATATATATGCCTAAAACTTAGGACTAGTTTTTCACAGTGAACTTCTGTATAGACAAGTCAGAGGTTTCTGTTGTTTTTGTTCATTTGTTTGTTTGTAAATTTTTTCTGCGATGAGAACAAGCAACCCACCAAGACATTTATCTTCAGACTTTCAATGGCATGTGTAGAGATAGGATGACATGTGTTTTATAATTGTCACATATATTATTAAATATAAACTTTTATCATCTTTCTGCCTTGCGTATTTCTGCATTCTAAGATGCACATTCATTTTGCTTTTTATCTTCTTGGATGTAAAAACCTAGCACACCATCAATTGCACCTGACAGTCCAAAGCCAATTATCACGTCCTGGAATGGTTTCCTGATTTTTAGTGTAAATTCTAACAATACAACACTAGTATCACAAATTTCCAAGAAATTCTTTGGATCAGAGACCACATATTTCTTGGTAACACCTTGCCTTTTCAGTGTAATAGTCCTCATTTTTCCACTGCAAAAGAACCTGGAACAGCAAAAGAAAACATTGCCCTTCATACTGTTGAAATATGCCCTCCTAGAAAAAGAATATAAAATCTCATAACTGGCCATTTTCCCTGAGAGAGTGGTTTGAGAATTATGTCATGCAAATTTCATCTGTCTTTGAGAATATCCAGAGTGGATACTTTTAGAGGAAAAACACTGCAGTTCTATGTTTAAATGACAAGCACACTATGGTAAAACAGGTTAATGTGTAGTAATTCCAAAATATAAAGTCATGATTTGATTATATCCTTTGTTATGTTTTCATACATATTTATACCATATATTCATGAGTTATCCTTTACTGTCATGGGTATAATGTAAAATAACTGTTAAACTTGTGGAATAAAAAGTCAAAGGATGTGATGTTTTTTAAGAGTATTGTAGATTATTAGTGCTAAAGATATAATGAAAGCAGTTTCTCAACTATAAAAGTGGTGCCACTAAGCACAAATATTAATACTTTCAAATAGTTACAGAGCTGTTTCCATCACTTATTCTGCTACCAGTCAAACTTTCTGATGCCCGGGGACATAGAAATGAACAAGTTCTCAAAATAGCTGCCTAAAAACCACACAAAAAAATACACATTTTAAAACATGGCATTATATTAGTTCTATGTATACTTACTATGACCATACACCAAACAAAACTAATTTCAAAGATCATTATGTTTAATCTATACACACCAAGAAAACTCTGTCTCCATGTTACATTCTGTTCTACATGTACTTTTTGCTTATAGTAATTAGTGGGATTTCAAAGCATGATATCAAACCTCTAAAAGAATTGTCAAAATGCTTTTTAAAAATCTGTACATGTGCCTCTCTTCTTTAAATAAAGTTGTAAGAAAAAAAGAAAGAAATAAAGAACAGACTGATTTGGAATTTTGGTCCACAACTATATCATTTCAGGAACACAACAGGAATTTGCAGTGGGTGTTCACATTGCATCTCTAGTGAGCACACAAGGGGGAGGTAAACGTTCCTGGTGTTCCCTTTTATTCTGTTCTCTTTATTTTCTTCATCTGTACTTCCTCCCTTTCTCCCTTCATTCCTCACTCCCTCTCTTCCTCTTTTTTTATGTCTGTCTGTCTGTATGTATGTATGTATGTATGTATGTCTTCCTGCCTGTCTGACAGTCTGTCTGTCTTTTTCTTTCTTTCTTTCTGTGCCAAGCCCTAAACTTGGACAGTTACTGTTAACATTTAAGATGGGTCTTCCCAATCCATGTAACCTAGAATGCATAATACCTTATAGACAAGATCAGAGAAATGTTGTCTTGGTGACTCTAAATTCCTTAAACTTGTCATCCAATATTCTTCCTTTTTTAACAACTTTATGTTGCTTTTATTGTCTGAGATGTTCATACATGTGATCTGTTTTGATAAAATGCATACTTTTCCCCCCTACAATTTCTTTCCAGAGCCTCACATTTTTTTCTTCCTAAATTCATGTACTCATTTTTATTTCAATTAAAATAAGTACATTATTTTCCTCTTCCCTTTCCTTCTCTAAACCTTCATATGTACTATGAAGTACATAAGTTCATCTTTCAAAATCATGGTCTCTATATGTATACATGCACATATATTTGAGTGTGTGTGTGTGTGTGTGTGTGTGTGTGTAACTAAGTGTAAAAATACAAACTATTTAGTTCATATAACATTATTTGTATGCATATTATTTCTGAGCTCTTTTAAGAATACACACTGTCCATCTAGTTCAGCTCCAACATACATGTATGTTGGTCATTCTTGAGGGACACAAAATTTTTCCTACAATAATAACAATAGATTTGAAATAAGTTTTTGTTAGGGATAGTACTTCATAAGAAACTTCTCAATCTATACCGGGAGTGTGGCTATTTTCAACTTATGTGTACCTTGTATATTCACTTAGAATTGCTATAACCTTATATATTCAGTTGCTGTATATGCCTCAAATTCACACTACCTCTAACTCTAACAATTTTTCCATACCTATTTTGCATTGATCCTTGAGACCTTGAGGAAGGGTTTGGCATAAATAATCTTTCTATGATATCTTACAGCAAGCTGTAGTTCCTATTTAAATCACTATGTGCTGAAAGTAGAAGCTTCACAAATGAGCGTTACTCAGTGTACTAATCTATGGACATAAAGATTAGGATTTAGGGACTCTATTACTATGTGCATTCAGCAAAATGATACTTTTAAGCTTTCTCCTAGGGTCTATGGCAAAGCAAGCCATGGATTTTAATACAAGTTCATAGTACAATTCATGAATTACTTTTCTTGTAGAGAAAGCTTTGAAACCAATCAAAAGGTGGATGGTTGCTCCTGTAATGTTTGTGCAACAGCTATTCGCCAGCTCATCTGCCTTTCTAGGCAGGTTATTATTTTTATCTTGCAGGATTTATAGTTGGCAAGACCATCTAACACAGTAGTCTATAAAGGACTTTGTAGAACAGGTAAAGGTAAAACATTTATCTTCATATTAGCTTAACTATCTATATCTTTATAATACAAAATTTTGGTGTCTTCAGCAACAGGGTATCACAGTCAAGTTTTGTAGAACATCCAGGAACAATGACATTTTCCTTGAAATGTTAGTGTGTTCAATGGAATTCAAAAAAAAGCTCAAAGAATAAAAGTTATGCTGTGCATTCGTGTATTTTAATGAATTTCTACAGGGTTAGATTTTCAAATGACTTTGTTGCATAAAACAGCCACCTCCTTCAGCCCGACAAGAATCCAAGTGGGGAAATGAGGACAACAGCCTACACAGAACTTCTGCCCAAATTATAGCCTGACTACAAGATACAAAGGATCAAAGATAGGCCAGAGAAGGAAGAAACAGCCAACCAATGACTAGGTCAACTAGACACCATCATTTGGGCAAGAAAGAATCCTTGACACTATTAGTGATACTTTGCTGTTCTTGTGGACAGGAACCCAGCAGGACTGCTTTTGGATAGGATCTATCCTTTTATTTTCAGCAAATATTGATCACCAAAAATAATTTCAACAGCCAACCAGCAAGTTTGTCACATTTCAAAAGACTGATGGAATAAATTTGAACTGATCTAATAAGTCACCAGCTCACACTTGATGTTAAAAATATTTCTTAAATTCAAAAAGTTGCCAACAATGTGTTTTATAAAAGACTGCAAGAATTACATAAGTCAATA
>NW_027667205.1:0-90000 GCF_963924665.1 Micromys minutus
AAAAATTGCAGAAATTCCCATAATTTTGGGGCAAAAAGGCAGAAATCCCTATATGTTGAGGCAAAGAAACAGAAAATCTCCTTATTTGGGGGCAAAACTCAAAAATTCCATTTACTTTGGGGCAAAATTCCAGAAATTTCCCTTATTTTGGGGCAAATTTGCAGAAATTTCCCTTATTTTGTGGCAAAATTGCAGAAATTTCACTTATTTCAGAATAAAAAGCAGAAATTTTCTTATTTGGGGGCAAAAAGGCACAAATTTCTTATATTTTGGTACAAAATTGCAGAAATTTTTCTTATTTTGGGGCAAAAAGGCAGAAATTTCCTATATTTTGGGGCAAAAATGTAAAAATTCGCCTTATTTTGAGGTAAAAAGGCTGAAATTCCTTTTATTTGGGGGCAAAAAGGCAGAAATTTCGCTTATTTTGGGGCAAAATTGCAGAAATTTCACTTATTTCAGGGTAATAAGTCAGAAATTTTCCTTATTTTGGGGCAAAAAAGACAGAAATTCCCTTTGTTTTGGGGGAAAAAGACAGAAATTAAACTTTTTTAGAGGCAAAAAAGCAGAAATTCCTATTATTTTGGAGCAAAAATGGAGAAATTTCCCTTTTTATGGCAAAAAGGTATGCATTCTTCTTATTTTTGGGCAAAAAGGCAGAAATTTCCCGTATTTTGGAGAAAAATTGCAGAAATTTCCCTAATTGTGAGGCAAAAAGTTAGAAATTCCCTATATGTTGGGGCAAAAAGACAGAAATTCTCCTTATTTTGGTGTTAAACTTAGAAATTCCCCTTATTTTGGGGCAAAATTCCAGAAATTTCCCTTATTTTTGGGCAAAATTGCAGAAATTTCACTTATTTTGGGGCAAAATTGTAGAAATTTCACTTATTTCAGAAAACAAAAGCAGAAATTTTTCTTATTTTGGGGGAAAAAGCAGAAATTTCCCACATTTTGTGGCAAAAATGCAGAAATTTTCATTATTTTGAGGTAAAAAGGCTGAAATTCCCCTTTTTGGGGGAAAACGGCAGAAATTTCCCTTATTTTGGGGCAAAATTGCAGAAATTTCACTTATTTCAGGGTAATAAGTCAGAAATTTTCCTTATTTTGGGGCTAAAAAGACAGAAATTCTTTTTGATTTGGGGGAAAAAGACAGAAATTCCACTTATTTAGAGGCAAAAAAGCAGAAATTCCCATTATTTTGGGGCAAAATTGCAGAAATTTCCCTAATTGTGGGGCCAAAAGGCAGAAATTCCCTATATGTTAGGGCAAAAAGACATAAATTCTCCTTATTTTGGGACAAAACTCAGAAATTCCACTTATTTTGGGGCAAAATTCCAGAAATTTCCCTTATTTTGGGGCAAAATTGCAGAAATTTTACTTATTTTGGGGCAAAATTGCAGAAATTTCACTTATTTCAGTGAAAAAAAGCAGAAATTCCCTTTATTTTGGGGCAAAAAGCATACATTTTTCTTATTTTGGAAAAATATTTTAGAAATTTAACTTATTTCAGGGCAAAAAGTCAGAAATTCCCCTTATTTTGGGGCAAAAAGACAGAAATTCTGTTTATTTTTGGGGAAAAGTCAGAAATTGCACTTATTTTGAGTCAAAAAGGCGGAAAATCCCATTATTTTGGGGTAAAAAGCAGACATATCCCTTATTTTGGGAAAAAATTTTAGAAATTTAACTCATTTCCGGGCAAAAAGTCAGAAATTCCCCTTATTTTGTGACAAAAAGCAGAAATTCCCCTAATTTTGGGGCCAAAAAGAGAAATTCCCCTTATTTTTAGGCAAAACTCAGAAATTTCACTTATTTTAGTGAAAAATTGCAGAAATTTCACTTATTTCAGGGTAATAAGTCATAAATTTTCCTTATTTTGGGGCAAAAAAGACAGAAATTCCCTTTGTTTTGGGAAAAAAAGACAGAAATTTCACTTATTTAGAGGCAAAAAAGCAGAAATTCCCCTCATTTTGGAGCAAAAATGAAGAAATTTCCCTTTTTTATGGCAAAAAGGTATGCATTCATCTTATTTTTAAGCAAAGAGGCAGAAATTCCCCATATTTTATAGCAAAATTGCAGAAATTCCCCTAATTGTGAGGCAAAAAGGCAGAAATTCCCTATATGTTGGGGCAAAAAGACAGAAATTGTCTTTATTTTGGGGCAATACTCAGAAATTTCACTTATTTTGGGGAAAAATTCCAGAAATTTCACTTACTTCAGAAAAAAATAGAGAAATTTTCTTATTTTGGGGCAAGAAGGAAGAAATTTCTTTTATTTTGGTACAAAATTGCAGAAATTTTTCTTATTTTGGGTCAAAAAGGCAGAAATTTTCCATATTTTGGGGCAAAACTCAGAAATTTCATTTATTTTGGGGCAAAATTGCAAAAATTTTACTTATTTCAAAAAAAAAGCAGAAATTTTTTTATTTTGGGGCAAAAAGGCAGAAATTTCCCATATTTTGGGGCAAAAATGCAGAAATTCCCCTTATTTTGAGGTAAAAAGGCTGAAATTCCCCTTATATGGGGGCAAAAAGGCAGAAATTTTTCTTATTTTGGGGCAAAATTGCAGAAATTTCACTTATTTCAGGGTAATAAGTCACAAATTTTCCTTATTTTGGGGCAAAAAAGACAGAAATTCCCTTTGTTTTGGGGGAAAAAGACAGAAAGTCCACCTATTTAGAGGCAAAAAAGCAGAAATTCCCCTTATTTTGGAGCAAAAATGAATAAATTTCCTTTTTTTATGGCAAAAAGGTATGCATTCTTTTTATTTTTGGGTCAAAAGGCAGATATTCCTTGTATTTTGAAGCAAAATTGCAGAAATTCCCTATATGTTGGGGAAAAAGACAGAAATTCTCCTTATTTTGGGGCAAAACTCAGAAATTCCACTTACTTTGCTGCAAAATTCCAGAAATTTCTGTTATTTTGGGGCAAAATTGAAGAAATTCCTTTTATTTTGAGGTAAAAAGGCTTATATTCCTCTTATTTGGGGGCAAAAAATCAGAAATTTCCCTTATTTTGGGTCAAAATTGCAGAAATTTCACTTACTTCAGGGTAATAAGTCAGAAATTTTCTCTATTTTGTGGCAAAAAAGACAGAAATTCCCTTGTTTTAGGGGAAAAAGACAGAAATTCAACTTATTTAGAGGCAAAAAGACAGAAATTCCCCTTATTTTGGAGCAAAAATGAAAAAATTTTCCTTTTTTATGGCAAAAAGATATGCATTCTTCTTATTTTCGGGCAAAAAGGCAAAAATTCCCCGTATTTTAGAGCAAAATTGCAGAAATTCCCCTAATTGTGGGGTAAAAAGGCAGAAATTCCCTTTATTTTGGGGCAAAAAAACAGAAATTCTCCTTATTTTGGGGCAAAACTCAGAAATTCTAATTACTTTGGGGCAAAATTCCAGAAATTTCCCTTATTTTGGGGCAAAATTGCAGAAATTTTACTTATTTTGGGGCAAAATTGCAGAAATTTCACTTATATCAGGGTCATAAGTCAGAAATTTTCCTTATTTTGGAGCAAAAAAGACAGAAATTCCCTTTGTTTTGGGGGAAAAAGACAGAAATTCCACTTTTTTTAGAGGCAAAAAAGCAGATATTCCCCTTATTTTGGAGCAAAAATGAAGAAATTTCCCTTTATTATGGCAAAAAGGTAAGCATTCTTCTTATTTTTGGGCAAAAAGGCAGAAATTTCCCGTATTTTGGAGCAAAATTGCAGAAATTCCCCTAATTGTGGGGCAAAAAGGCAGAAATTCCCTATATGTTGGGGCAAAAAGACAGAAATTCTTCTTATTTTGGTGTTAAACTTAGAAATTCCCCTTATTTTGGGGCAAAATTCCAGAGATTTCCCTTATTTTGGGGCAAAATTGCAGAAATTTCACTTATTTCAGGGTAATAAGTCACAAATTTTCCTTATTTTGGGGCAAAAAAGACAGAAATTCCCTTTATTTTGGGGGAAAAAGACAAAAAGTCCACTTATTTAGAGGCAAAAAAGGAGAAATTCAGCTTATTTTGGAGCAAAAATGAATAAATTTTCTTTTTTTATGGCAAAAATGTATGCATTCTTTTTATTTTTGGGCCAAAAGGCAGATATTCCTCGTATTTTGGAGCAAAATTGCAGAAATTCCCTATAGGTTGAGGGAAAAGACAGAAATTCTCCTTATTTTGGGGCAAAACTCAGAAATTCCACTTACTTTGCTGCAAAATTCCAGAAATTTCTGTTATTTTGGGGCAAAATTGAAGAAATTCCTTTTATTTTGAGGTAAAAAGGCTTATATTCCTCTTATTTGGGGGCAAAAAATCAGAAATTTCCCTTATTTTGGGGCAAAATTGTAGAAATTTCACTTACTTCAGGGTAATAAGTCAGAAATTTTCCTTATTTTGTGGCAAAAAAGACAGAAATTCCCTTGTTTTAGGGGAAAAAGAGAGAAATTCCACTTATTTAGAGGCAAAAAGGCAGAAATTCCCCTTATTTTGGAGCAAAAATGACAAAATTTTCCTTTTTTATGGCAAAAAGATATGCATTCTTCTTATTTTCGGGCAAAAAGGCAAAAATTCCCCGTATTTTAGAGCAAAATTGCAGAAATTCCCCTAATTGTGGGGTAAAAAGGCAGAAATTCCCTTTACTTTGGGGCAAAAAAACAGAAATTCTCCTTATTTTGGGGCAAAACTCAGAACTTCCAATTACTTTGGGGCAAAATTCCAGAAATTTCCCTTATTTTGGGGCAAAATTGCAGAAATTTTACTTATTTTGGGGCAAAATTGCAGAAATTTCACTTATTTCAGGGTCATAAGTCAGAAATTTTCCTTATTTTGGAGCAAAAAAGACAGAAATTCCCTTTGTTTTGGGTGAAAAAGACAGAAATTCCACTTTTTTAGAGGCAAAAAAGCAGATATTCCCCATATTTTGGAGCAAAAATGAAGAAATTTCCCTTTTTTATGGCAAAAAGGTATGCATTCTTCTTATTTTTGGGCAAAAAGGCAGAAATTTCCCGTATTTTGGAGCAAAATTGCAGAAATTCCCCTAATTGTGGGGCAAAAAGGCAGAAATTCCCTATATGTTGGGGCAAAAAGACAGAAATTCTCCTTATTTTGGTGTTAAACTTAGAAATTCCCCTTATTTTGGGGCAAAATTCCAGAAATTTCCCTTATTTTGGGGCAAAATTGCAGATATTTCACTTTTTTTGGGGCAAAATTGCAGAAATTTCACTTATTTCAGAAAACAAAAGCAGAAATTTTTCTTATTTTGGAGGAAAAAGCAGAAATTTCCCACATTTTGTGGCAAAAATGCAGAAATTTTCATTATTTTGAGGTAAAAAGGCTGAAATTCTTCTTTTTGGGGGAAAACGGCAGAAATTACCCTTATTTTGGGGCAAAATTGCAGAAATTTCACTTATTTCAGGGTAATAAGTCAGAAATTTTCCTTATTTTGGGGCAAAAAAGTCAAAAATTCTTTTTGATTTGGGAGAAAAAGACAGAAATTCCACTTATTTAGAGGCAAAAAAGCAGAATTTCCCCTTATTTTGGGGCAAAATTGCAGAAATTCCCCTAATTGTGGGGCAAAAAGGCAGAAATTCCCTATATGTTAGGGCAAAAAGACAGAAATTCTCCTTATTTTGGGGCAAAACTCAGAAATTCCATTATTTTGGGGCAAAATTCCAGAAATTTCCCTTATTTTGGGGCAAAATTGCAGAAATTTTACTTATTTTGGGGCAAAATTGCAGAAATTTCACTTATTTCAGTGAAAAAAGGCAGAAATTCCCTTTATTTTGGGGCAAAAAGCATACATTTTTCTTATTTTGGAAAAATATTTTAGAAATTTAACTTATTTCAGGGCAAAAAGTCAGAAATTCCCCTTATTTTGGGGCAAAAAGACAGAAATTCTGTTTATTTTTGTGGAAGAGTCAGAATTTGCACTTATTTTGAGTCAAAAAGGCGGAAAATCCCCTTATTTTGGGGTAAAAAGCAGACATTTCCCTTATTTTGGGAAAAAATTTTAGAAATTTAACTCATTTCCGGGCAAAAAGTCAGAAATTCCTCTTATTTTGTGGCAAAAAGCAGAAATTCCCCTAATTTTGGTGCCAAAAAGAGAAATTCCCCTTATTTTGTGGCAAAACTCAGAAATTTCACTTATTTTAGTGAAAAATTGCAGAAATTTCACTTATTTCAGGGTAATAAGTCATAAATTTTCCTTATTTTGGGGCAAAAAAGACAGAAATTCCCTTTGTTTTGGGGGAAAAAGACAGAAATTCCACTTATTTAGAGGCAAAAAAGCAGAAATTCCCCTCATTTTGGAGCAAAAATGAAGAAATTTCCCTTTTTTATGGCAAAAAGGTATGCATTCATCTTATTTTTGCGCAAGAAGGCAGAAATTCCCCATATTTTGGAGCAAAATTGCAGAAATTCCCCTAATTGTGAGGCAAAAAGGCAGAAATTCCCTATGTGTTGGGGCAAAAAGACAGAAATTGTCTTTATTTTGGGGCAATACTCAGAAATTTCACTTATTTTGGGGCAAAATTCCGGAAATTTCACTTACTTCAGAAAAAAATAGAGAAATTTTCTTATTTTGGGGCAAAAAGGCAGAAATTTCTTTTATTTTGGTACAAAATTGCAGAAATTTTTCTTATTTTGGGTCAAAAAGGCAGAAATTTTCCATATTTTGGGGCAAAACTCAGAAATTTCATTTATTTTGGGGCAAAATTGCAAAAATTTCACTTATTTCAGAAAAAAAAGCAGAAATTTTTTTATTATGGGGCAAAGAGGCAGAAATTTCCCATATTTTGGGGCAAAAATGCAGAAATTCCCCTTATTTTGAGGTAAAAAGGCTAAAATTCCCCTTATTTGGGGGCAAAAAGGCAGAAATTTTTCTTATTTTGGGGCAAAATTGCAGAAATTTCACTTATTTCAGGGTAATGAGTCACAAATTTTCCTTATTTTGGGGCAAAAAAGACAGGAATTCCCTTAATTTTGGGGGAAAAAGACAGAAAGTCCACTTATTTAGAGGCAACAAAGCAGAAATTCCCCTTATTTTGGAGCAAAAATGAATAAATTTCTTTTTTTTATGGCAAAAAGTATGCATTCTTTTTATTTTTGGGTCAAAAGGAAGATATTCCTCGTATTTTGGAGCAAAATTGCAGAAATTCCCTATATGTTGGGGAAAAAGACAGAAATTCTCCTTATTTTGGGGCAAAACTCAGAAATTCCACTTACTTTGCTGCAAAATTCCAGAAATTTCCGTTATTTTGGGGCAAAATTGAAGAAATTCCTTTTATTTTGAGGTAAAAAGGCTAGTATTCCTCTTATTTGGGTGCAAAAAATCAGAAATTTCCCTTATTTTGGGGCAAAATTGCAGAAATTTCACTTACTTCAGGGTAATAAGTCAGAAATTTTCCTTATTTTGAGGCAAAAAAGACAGAAATTCCTTTGTTTTAGGGGAAAAAGACAGAAATTCCACTTATTTAGAGGCAAAAAGGCAGAAATTCCCCTTATTTTGGAGCAAAAATGAAAAAATTTTTCTTTTTTATGGCAAAAAGTTATGCATTCTTCTTATTTTCGGGCAAAAAGGCAAAAAATTCCCCGTATTTTAGAGCAAAATTGCAGAAATTCCCCTAATTGTGTGGTAAAACGGCAGAAATTCCCTTTATTTTGGGGCAAAAAAAACAGAAATTCTCCTTATTTTGGGGCAAAACTCAGAAATTCCAATTACTTTGGGGCAAAGTTCCAGAAATTTCCCTTATTTTGGGGCAAAATTGCAGAAATTTTACTTATTTTGGGGCAAAATTGCAGAAATTTCACTTATTTCAGGGTCATAAGTCAGAAATTTTCCTTATTTTGGGGCAAAAAACACAGAAATTCCTATTGTTTTGGGGGAAAAAGACAGAAATTCCTCTTTTTTAGAGGCAAAAAAGCAGAAATTCCCCTTATTTTGGAGCAAAAATGAAGAAATTTCCCTTTTTTATGACAAAAAGGTATGCATTCTTCTTATTTTTAAGCAAAAAGGCAGAAATTTCCCGTATTTTGGAGCAAAATTGCAAAAATTCCCCTAATTGTGGAGCAAAAAGGCAGAAATTCCCTATATGTTGGGGCAAAAAAACAGAAATTCTCCTTATTTTGGTGTTAAACTTAGAAATTCCCCTTATTTTGGGGCAAAATTCCAGAAATTTCCCTTAGTTTGGGGCAAAATTGCAGAAATTTCACTTATTTCAGAAAACAAAAGCAGAAATTTTTTTCATTTTGGGGAAAAAAGCAGAAATTTCCCACATTTTGTGGCAAAAATGCAGAAATTTTCATTATTTTGAGGTAAAAAGGCTGAAATTCCCCTTTTTGGGGGAAAACGGCAGAAATTTCCCTTATTTTGGGGCAAAATTGCAGAAATTTCACTTATTTCAGGGTAATAAGTCAGAAATTTTCCTTATTTTGGGGCAAAAAAGACAGAAATTCTTTTTGATTTGGGGGAAAAAGACAGAAATTCCACTTATTTAGAGGCAAAAAAGCAGAATTTCCCCTTATTTTGGGGCAAAATTGCAGAAATTCCCCTAATTGTGGGGCAAAAAGGCAGAAATTCCCTATATGTTAGGGCAAAAAGACAGAAATTCTCCTTATTTTGGGGCAAAACTCAGAAATTCCACTTATTTTGGGGCAAAATTCCAGAAATTTCTCTTATTTTAAGGCAAAATTGCAGAAATTTTACTCATTTTGGGGCAAAATTGCAGAAATTTCACTTATTTCAGTGAAAAAAGGCAGAAATTCCCTTTATTTTGGGGCAAAAAGCATACATTTTTCTTATTTTGAAAAAATATTTTAGAAATTTAACTTATTTCAGGGCAAAAAGTCAGAAATTCCCCTTATTTTAAGGCAAAAAGACAGAAATTGTTTATTTTTGTGGAAAAGTTAGAAATTGCACTTATTTTGAGTCAAAAAGGCGGAAAATCCCCTTATTTTGGGGTAAAAAGCAGACATTTCCCTTATTTTGGGAAAAAATTTTAGAAATTTAACTCATTTCCGGGCAAAAAGTCAGAAATTCCCCTTATTTTGTGGCAAAAAGCAGAAATTCCCCTAATTTTGGGGCCAAAAAGAGAAATTCCCCTTATTTTGTGGCAAAACTCAGAAATTTCACTTCTTTTAGTGAAATATTGCAGAAATTTCACTTATTTCAGGGTAATAAGTCATAAATTTTCCTTATTTTGGGGCAAAAAAGACAGAAATTCCCTTTGTTTTGGGGGAAAAAGACAGAAATTCCACTTATTTAGAGGCAAAAAAGCAGAAATTCCCCTCATTTTGGAGCAAAAATGAAGAAATTTCCCTTTTTTATGGCAAAAAGGTATGCATTCATCTTATTTTTGCGCAAGAAGGCAGAAATTCCCCATATTTTGGAGCAAAATTGCAGAAATTCCCCTAATTGTGAGGCAAAAAGGCAGAAATTCCAAATGTGTTGGGGCAAAAAGACAGAAATTGTCTTTATTTTGGGGCAATACTCAGAAATTTCACTTATTTTGGGGCAAAATTCCAGAAATTTCACTTACTTCAGAAAAAAATAGAGATATTTTCTTATTTTGGGGCAAAAAGGCAGAAATTTCTTTTATTTTGGTACAAAATTGCAGAAATTTTTCTTATTTTGGGTCAAAAAGGCAGAAATTTTCCATATTTTGGGGCAAAACTCAGAAATTTCATTTATTTTGGGGCAAAATTGCAAAAATTTCACTTATTTCAGAAAAAAAGCAGAAATTTTTTTTATTTTGGGGCAAAAAGGCAGAAATTTCCCATATTTTGGGGCAAAAATGCAGAAATTCCCCTTATTTTGAGGTAAAAAGGCTGAAATTCCCCTTATTTGGGGGCAAAAAGGCAGAAATTTTTCTTATTTTGGGGCAAAATTGCAGAAATTTCACTTATTTCAGGGTAATGAGTCACAAATTTTCCTTATTTTGGGGCAAAAAAGACAGAAATTCCCTTTATTTTGGGGGAAAAAGACAGAAAGTCCACTTATTTAGAGGCAACAAAGCAAAAATTCCCCTTATTTTGGAGCAAAAATGAATAAATTTCCTTTTTTTATGGCAAAAAGGTATGCATTCTTTTTATTTTTGGGCCAAAAGGCAGATATTCCTCGTATTTTGGAGCAAAATTGCAGAAATTTCCTATATGTTGGGGAAAAAGACAGAAATTCTCCTTATTTTGGGGCAAAACTCAGAAATTCCACTTACTTTGCTGCAAAATTCCAGAAATTTCCGTTATTTTGGGGCAAAATTGAAGAAATTCCTTTTATTTTTAGGTAAAAAGGCTAGTATTCCTCTTATTTGGGGGCAAAAAATCAGAAATTTCCCTTATTTTGGGGCAAAATTGCAGAAATTTCACTTACTTCAGGGTAATAAGTCAGAAATTTTCCTTATTTTGTGGCAAAAAAGACAGAAATTCCCTTGTTTTAGGGGAAAAAGAGAGAAATTCCACTTATTTAGAGGCAAAAAGGCAGAAATTCCCCTTATTTTGGAGCAAAAATGAAAAAATTTTTCTTTTTTATGGCAAAAAGATATGCATTCTTCTTATTTTCGGGCAAAAAGGCAAAAAATTCCCCGTATTTTAGAGCAAAATTGCAGAAATTCCCCTAATTGTTTGGTAAAAAGGCAGAAATTCCCTTTATTTTGGGGCAAAAAAACAGAAATTCTCCTTATTTTGGGGCAAAACTCAGAAATTCCAATTACTTTGGGGCAAAATTCCAGAAATTTCCCTTATTTTGGGGCAAAATTTCAGAAATTTTACTTATTTTGGGGCAAAATTGCAGAACTTTCACTTATTTCAGGGTCATAAGTCAGAAATTTTCCTTATTTTGGAGCAAAAAAGACAGAAATTCTTTGTTTTGGGGGAAAAAGACAGAAATTCCTCTTTTTTATAGGCAAAAAAGCAGAAATTCCCCTTATTTGGAGCAAAAATGAAGAAATTTCCCTTTTTTATGGCAAAAAGGTATGCATTCTTCTTATTTTTAAGCAAAAAGGCAGAAATTTCCCGTATTTTGGAGCAAAATTGCAGAAATTCCCCTAATTGTGGGGCAAAAAGGCAGAAATTCCCTATATGTTGGGGCAAAAAGACAGAAATTCTCCTTATTTTGGGGTTAAACTTAGAAATTCCCCTTATTTTGGGGCAAAATTCCAGAAATTTCCCTTATTTTGGGGCAAAATTGCAGAAATTTCACTTATTTCAGAAAACAAAAGCAGAAATTTTTTTCATTTTGGGGCAAAAAGCAGAAATTTCCCACATTTTGTGGCAAAAATGCAGAAATTTTCATTATTTTGAGGTAAAAAGGCTGAAATTCCCCTTTTTGGGGGAAAACGGCAGAAATTTCCCTTATTTTGGGGCAAAATTGCAGAAATTTCACTTATTTCAGGGTAATAAGTCAGAAATTTTCCTTATTTTGGGACAAAAAAGACAGAAATTCTTTTTGATTTGGGAAAAAAAGACAGAAATTCCACTTATTTAGAGGCAAAAAAGCAGAATTTCCCCTTATTTTGGTGCAAAATTGCAGAAATTCCCCTAATTGTGGGGCAAAAAGGCAGAAATTCCCTATATGTTAGGGCAAAAAGACAGAAATTCTCCTTATTTTGGGGCAAAACTCAGAAATTCCACTTATTTTGGGGCAAAATTCCAGAAATTTCCTTTATTTTGGGGCAAAATTGCAGAAATTTTACTTATTTAGGGGCAAAATTGCAGAAATTTCACTTATTTCAGTGAAAAAAGGCAGAAATTCCCTTTATTTTGGGGCAAAAAGCATACAATTTTCTTATTTTAGAAAAAAATTTTAGAAATTTAATTTATTTCAGGGCAAAAAGTCAGAAATTCCCCTTATTTTGGGGCAAAAAGACAGAAATTCTGTTTATTTTTGGGGAAAAGTCAGAAATTGCACTTATTTTGAGTCAAAAAGGCGGAAAATCCCATTATTTTGGGGTAAAAAGCAGACATATCCCTTATTTTGGGAAAAAATTTTAGAAATTTAACTCATTTCCTGGCAAAAAGTCAGAAATTCCCCTTATTTTGTGGCAAAAAGCAGAAATTCCCCTAATTTTGGGGCCAAAAAGAGAAATTCCCCTTATTTTGGGGCAAAACTCAGAAATTTCACTTATTTTAGTGAAAAAGTGCAGAAATTTCACTTATTTCAGGGTAATAAGTCATAAATTTTCCTTATTTTGGGGCAAAAAAGACAGAAATTCCCTTTGTTTTGGGAAAAAAAGACAGAAATTTTACTTATTTAGAGGCAAAAAAGCAGAAATTCCCCTCATTTTGGAGCAAAAATGAAGAAATTTCCCTTTTTTATGGCAAAAAGGTTTGCATTCATCTTATTTTTGAGCAAAAAGGCAGAAATTCCCCATATTTTGGAGCAAAATTGCAGAAATTCCCCTAATTGTGAGGCAAAAAGGCAGAAATTCCCTATATGTTGGGGCAAAAAAACAGAAATTGTCTTTATTTTGGGGCAATACTCAGAAATTTCACTTATTTTGGGGCAAAATTCCAGAAATTTCACTTACTTCAGAAGAAAATAGAGACATTTTCTTATTTTGGGGCAAAAAGGCAGAAATTTCTTTTATTTTGGTACAAAATTGCAGAAATTTTTCTTATTTTGGGTCAAAAAGGCAGAAATTTTCCATATTTTGGGGCAAAACTCAGAAATTTCATTTATTTTGGGGCAAAATTGCAAAAATTTCACTTATTTCAGAAAAAAAAGCAGAAATTTTTTTATTATGGGGCAAAGAGGCAGAAATTTCCCATATTTTGGGGCAAAAATGCAGAAATTCTCCTTATTTTGAGGTAAAAAGGCTGAAATTCCCCTTATTTGAGGGCAAAAAGGCAGAAATTTTTCTTATTTTTGGGCAAAATTGCAGAAATTTCACTTATTTCAGGGTAATAAGTCACAAATTTTCCTTATTTTGGGGCAAAAAAGACAGAAATTCCCTTTATTTTGGGGGAAAAAGACAGAAAGTCCACTAATTTAGAGGCAAAAAAGCAGAAATTCCCCTTATTTTGGAGCAAAAATGAATAAATTTCCTTTTTTTATGGCAAAAAAGTATGCATTCTTTTTATTTTTGGGCCAAAAGGCAGAAATTCCCTGTATTTTGGAGCAAAATTGCAGAAATTCCCTATATGTTGGGGAAAAAGACAGAAATTCTCCTTATTTTGGGGCAAAACTCAGAAATTCCACTTACTTTGCTGCAAAATTCCAGAAATTTCCATTATTTTGGGGCAAAATTGAAGAAATTCCTTTTATTTTGAGGTAAAAAGGCTAATATTCCTCTTATTTGGGGGCAAAAAATCAGAAATTTCCCTTATTTTGGGGCAAAATTGCAGAAATTTCACTTACTTCAGGGTAATAAGTCAGAAATTTTCCTTATTTTGTGGCAAAAAAGACAGAAATTCCCTTGTTTTAGGGGAAAAAGACAGAAATTCCACTTATTTAGAGGCAAAAAGGCAGAAATTCCCCTTATTTTGGAGCAAAAATGAAAAAATTTTCCTTTTTTATGGCAAAAAGATATGCATTCTTCTTATTTTCGGGCAAAAAGGCAAAAATTCCCCATATTTTAGAGCAAAATTGCAGAAATTCCCCTAATTGTGGGGCAAAAAGGCAGAAATTCCCTTTATTTTGGGACAAAAAAACAGAAATTCTCCTTATTTTGGGGCAAAACTCAGAAATTCCAATTACTTTGGGGCAAAATTCCAGAAATTTCCCTTATTTTGGGGCAAAATTGCAGAAATTTTACTTATTTTGGGGCAAAATTGCAGAAATTTCACTTATTTCAGGGTCATAAGTCAGAAATTTTCCTTATTTTGGAGCAAAAAAGACAGAAATTCCCTTTGTTTTGGGGGAAAAAGACAGAAATTCCACTTTTTTAGAGGCAAAAAAGCAGATATTCCCCTTATTTTGGAGCAAAAATGAAGAAATTTCCCTTTTTTTATGGCAAAAAGGTATGCATTCTTCTTATTTTTGGGCAAAAAGGCAGAAATTTCCCGTATTTTGGAGCAAAATTGCAGAAATTCCCCTAATTGTGGGGCAAAAAGGCATAAATTCCCTATATGTTGGGGCAAAAAGACAGAAATTCTCCTTATTTTGGTGTTAAACTTAGAAATTCCCCTTATTTTGGGGCAAAATTCCAGAAATTTCCCTTATTTTGGGGCAAAATTGCAGAAATTTCACTTATTTCAGAAAACAAAAGCAGAAATTTTTTTCATTTTGGGGCAAAAAGCAGAAATTTCCCACATTTTGTGGCAAAAATGCAGAAATTTTCATTATTTTGAGGTAAAAAAGCTGAAATTCCCCTTTTTGGGGGAAAACGGCAGAAATTTCCCTTATTTTGGGGCAAAATTGCAGAAATTTCACTTATTTCAGGGTAATAAGTCAGAAATTTTCCTTATTTTGGGACAAAAAAGACAGAAATTCTTTTTGATTTGGGGGAAAAAGACAGAAATTCCACTTATTTAGAGGCAAAAAAGCAGAATTTCCCCTTATTTTGGTGCAAAATTGCAGAAATTCCCCTAATTGTGGGGCAAAAAGGCAGAAATTCCCTATATGTTAGGGCAAAAAGACAGAAATTCTCCTTATTTTGGGGCAAAACTCAGAAATTCCACTTATTTTGGGGCAAAATTCCAGAAATTTTCCTTATTTTGGGGCAAAATTGCAGAAATTTTACTTATTTTGGGGCAAAATTGCAGAAATTTCACTTATTTCAGTGAAAAAAGGCAGAAATTCCCTTTATTTTGGGGCAAAAAGCATACAATTTTCTTATTTTGGAAAAAAATTTTAGAAATTTAATTTATTTCAGGGCAAAAAGTCAGAAATTCCCCTTATTTTGGGGCAAAAAGACAGAAATTCTGTTTATTTTTGGGGAAAAGTCAGAAATTGCACTTATTTTGAGTCAAAAAGGCGGAAAATCCCATTATTTTGGGGTAAAAAGCAGACATATCCCTTATTTTGGGAAAAAATTTTAGAAATTTAACTCATTTCCTGGCAAAAAGTCAGAAATTCCCCTTATTTTGTGGCAAAAAGCAGAAATTCCCCTAATTTTGGGGCCAAAAAGAGAAATTCCCCTTATTTTTGGGCAAAACTCAGAAATTTCACTTATTTTAGTGAAAAATTGCAGAAATTTCACTTATTTCAGGGTAATAAGTCATAAATTTTCCTTATTTTGGGGCAAAAAAGACAGAAATTCCCTTTGTTTTGGGAAAAAAGACAGAAATTTTACTTATTTAGAGGCAAAAAAGCAGAAATTCCCCTCATTTTGGAGCAAAAATGAAGAAATTTCCCTTTTTTATGGCAAAAAGGTATGCATTCATCTTATTTTTGAGCAAAAAGGCAGAAATTCCCCATATTTTGGAGCAAAATTGCAGAAATTCCCCTAATTGTGAGGCAAAAAGGCAGAAATTCCCTATATGTTGGGGCAAAAAAACAGAAATTGTCTTTATTTTGGGGCAATACTCAGAAATTTCACTTATTTTGGGGCAAAATTCCAGAAATTTCACTTACTTCAGAAGAAAATAGAGAAATTTTCTTATTTTGGGGCAAAAAGGCAGAAATTTCTTTTATTTTGGTACAAAATTGCAGAAATTTTTCTTATTTTGGGTCAAAAAGGCAGAAATTTTCCATATTTTGGGGCAAAACTCAGAAATTTCATTTATTTTGGGGCAAAATTGCAAAAATTTCACTTATTTCAGATAAAAAAGCAGAAATTTTTTTATTATGGGGCAAAGAGGCAGAAATTTCCCATATTTTGGGGCAAAAATGCAGAAATTCTCCTTATTTTGAGGTAAAAAGGCTGAAATTCTCCTTATTTGAGGGCAAAAAGGCAGAAATTTTTCTTATTTTGGGGCAAAATTGCAGAAATTTCACTTATTTCAGGGTAATAAGTCACAAATTTTCCTTATTTTGGGGCAAAAAAGACAGAAATTCCCTTTATTTTGGGGGAAAAAGACAGAAAGTCCACTTATTTAGAGGCAAAAAAGCAGAAATTCCTTTTATTTTTGAGGAAAAAAGGAATAAATTTCCTTTTTTTTATGGCAAAAAAGTATGCATTCTTTTTATTTTTGGGCCAATAGGCAGAAATTCCCTGTATTTTGGAGCAAAATTGCAGAAATTCCCTATATGTTGGGGAAAAAGACAGAAATTCTCCTTATTTTGGGGCAAAACTCAGAAATTCCACTTACTTTGCTGCAAAATTCCAAAAATTTCCGTTATTTTGGGGCAAAATTGAAGAAATTCCTTTTATTTTGAGGTAAAAAGGCTAATATTCCTCTTATTTGGGGGCAAAAAATCAGAAATTTCCCTTATTTTGGGGCAAAATTGCAGAAATTTCACTTACTTCAGGGTAATAAGTCAGAAATTTTCCTTATTTTGTGGCAAAAAAGACAGAAATTCCCTTGTTTTAGGGGAAAAAGACAGAAATTCCACTTATTTAGAGGCAAAAAGGCAGAAATTCCCCTTATTTTGGAGCAAAAATGAAAAAATTTTCCTTTTTTATGGCAAAAAGATATGCATTCTTCTTATTTTCGGGCAAAAAGGCAAAAATTCCCCGTATTTTAGAGCAAAATTGCAGAAATTCCCCTAATTGTGGGGTAAAAAGTCAGAAATTCCCTTTATTTTGGGACAAAAAAACAGAAATTCTCCTTATTTTGGGGCAAAACTCAGAAATTCCAATTACTTTGGGGCAAAATTCCAGAAATTTCCCTTATTTTGGGGCAAAATTGCAGAAATTTTACTTATTTTGGGGCAAAATTGCAGAAATTTCACTTATTTCAGGGTCATAAGTCAGAAATTTTCCTTATTTTGGAGCAAAAAAGACAGAAATTCCCTTTGTTTTGGGAAAAAAAGACAGAAATTCCACTTTTTTAGAGGCAAAAAAGCAGATATTCCCCTTATTTTGGAGCAAAAATGAAGAAATTTCCCTTTTTTATGGCAAAAAGGTATGCATTTTTCTTATTTTTGGGCAAAAAGGCAGAAATTTCCCGTATTTTGGAGCAAAATTGCAGAAATTCCCCTAATTGTGGGGCAAAAAGGCAGAAATTCCCTATATGTTGGGGCAAAAAGACAGAAATTCTCCTTATTTTGGGGTTAAACTTAGAAATTCCCCTTATTTAGGGGCAAAATTCCAGAAATTTCCCTTATTTTGGGGCAAAATTGCAGAAATTTCACTTATTTCAGAAAACAAAAGCAGAAATTTTTTTCATTTTGGGGCAAAAAGCAGAAATTTCCCACATTTTGTGGCAAAAATGCAGAAATTTTCATTATTTTGAGGTAAAAAGGCTGAAATTCCCCTTTTTGGGGGAAAACGTTAGAAATTTCCCTTATTTTGGGGCAAAATTGCAGAAATTTCACTTATTTCAGGGTAATAAGTCAGAAATTTTCCTTATTTTGGGACAAAAAAGACAGAAATTCTTTTTGATTTGGGGGAAAAAGACAGAAATTCCACTTATTTAGAGGCAAAAAAGCAGAATTTCCTTTTATTTTGGTGCAAAATTGCAGAAATTCCCCTAATTGTGGGGCAAAAAGGCAGAAATTCCCTATATGTTAGGGCAAAAAGACAGAAATTCTCCTTATTTTGGGGCAAACTCAGAAATTCCACTTATTTTGGGGCAAAATTCCAGAAATTTCCCTTATTTTGGGGCAAAATTGCAGAAATTTTACTTATTTTGGGGCAAAATTGCAGAAATTTCACTTATTTCAGTGAAATAAGGCAGAAATTCCCTTTATTTTGGGGCAAAAAGCATACAATTTTCTTATTTTGGAAAAAAATTTTAGAAATTTAATTTATTTCAGGGCAAAAAGTCAGAAATTCCCCTTATTTTGGGGCAAAAAGACAGAAATTCTGTTTATTTTTGGGGAAAAGTCAGAAATTGCACTTATTTTGAGTCAAAAAGGCGGAAAATCCCATTATTTTGGGGTAAAAAGCAGACATATCCCTTATTTTGGGAAAAAATTTTAGAAATTTAACTCATTTCCTGGCAAAAAGTCAGAAATTCCCCTAATTTTGGGGCCAAAAAGAGAAATTCCCCTTATTTTGGGGCAAAACTCAGAAATTTCACTTATTTTAGTGAAAAATTGCAGAAATTTCACTTATTTCAGGGTAATAAGTCATAAATTTTCCTTATTTTGGGGCAAAAAAGACAGAAATTCCCTTTGTTTTGGGAAAAAAAGACAGAAATTTTACTTATTTAGAGGCAAAAAAGCAGAAATTCCCCTCATTTTGGAGCAAAAATGAAGAAATTTCCCTTTTTTATGGCAAAAAGGTATGCATTCATCTTATTTTTGAGCAAAAAGGCAGAAATTCCCCATATTTTGGAGCAAAATTGCAGAAATTCCCCTAATTGTGAGGCAAAAAGGCAGAAATTCCCTATATGTTGGGGCAAAAAGACAGAAATTGTCTTTATTTTGGGGCAATACTCAGAAATTTCACTTATTTTGGGGCAAAATTCCAGAAATTTCACTTACTTCAGAAGAAAATAGAGAAATTTTCTTATTTTGGGGCAAAAAGGCAGAAATTTCTTTTATTTTGGTACAAAATTGCAGAAATTTTTCTTATTTTGGGTCAAAAAGGCAGAAATTTTCCATATTTTGGGGCAAAACTCAGAAATTTCATTTATTTTGGGGCAAAATTGCAAAAATTTCACTTATTTCAGAAAAAAAAGCAGAAATTTTTTTATTTTGGGGCAAAGAGGCAGAAATTTCCCATATTTTGGGGCAAAAATGCAGAAATTCTCCTTATTTTGAGGTAAAAAGGCTGAAATTCCCCTTATTTGAGGGCAAAAAGGCAGAAATTTTTCTTATTTTGGGGCAAAATTGCAGAAATTTCACTTATTTCAGGGTAATAAGTCACAAATTTTCCTTATTTTGGGGCAAAAAAGACAGAAATTCCCTTTATTTTGGGGGAAAAAGACAGAAAGTCCACTAATTTAGAGGCAAAAAAGCAGAAATTCCCCTTATTTTGGAGCAAAAATGAATAAATTTCCTTTTTTTATGGCAAAAAAGTATGCATTCTTTTTATTTTTGGGCCAAAAGGCAGAAATTCCCCGTATTTTGGAGCAAAATTGCAGAAATTCCCTATATGTTGGAAAAAAAAGACAGAAATTCTCTTTATTTTGGGGAAAAACTCAGAAATTCCACTTACTTTGCTGCAAAATTCCAGAAATTTCCGTTATTTTGGGGCAAAATTGAAGAAATTCCTTTTATTTTGAGGTAAAAAGGCTAATATTCCTCTTATTTGGGGGCAAAAAATCAGAAATTTCCCTTATTTTGGGACAAAATTGCAGAAATTTCACTTACTTCAGGGTAATAAGTCAGAAATATTCCTTATTTTGTGGCAAAAAAGACAGAAATTCCCTTGTTTTAGGGGAAAAAGACAGAAATTCCACTTATTTAGAGGCAAAAAGGCAGAAATTCCCCTTATTTTGGAGCAAAAATGAAAAAATTTTCCTTTTTTATGGCAAAAAGATATGCATTCTTCTTATTTTCGGGCAAAAAGGCAAAATTTCCCCGTATTTTAGAGCAAAATTGCAGAAATTCCCCTAATTGTGGGGTAAAAAGTCAGAAATTCCCTTTATTTTGGGACAAAAAAACAGAAATTCTCCTTATTTTGGGGCAAAACTCAGAAATTCCAATTACTTTGGGGCAAAATTCCAGAAATTTCCCTTATTTTGGGGCAAAATTGCAGAAATTTTACTTATTTTGGGGCAAAATTGCAGAAATTTCACTTATTTCAGGGTCATAAGTCAGAAATTTTCCTTATTTTGGAGCAAAAAAGACAGAAATTCCCTTTGTTTTGGGGGAAAAAGACAGAAATTCCACTTTTTTAGAGGCAAAAAAGCAGATATTCCCCTTATTTTGGAGCAAAAATGAAGAAATTTCCCTTTTTTATGGCAAAAAGGTATGCATTCTTCTTATTTTTGGGCAAAAAGGAAGAAATTTTCCGTATTTTGAAGCAAAATTGCAGAAATTCCCCTAATTGTGGGGCAAAAAGGCAGAAATTCCCTATATGTTGGGGCAAAAAGACAGAAATTCTCCTTATTTTGGTGTTAAACTTAGAAATTCCCCTTATTTTGGGGCAAAATTCCAGAAATTTCCCTTATTTTGGGGCAAAATTGCAGAAATTTCACTTTTTTTGTGTCAAAATTGCAGAAATTTCACTTATTTCAGAAAACAAAAGCAGAAATTTTTTTCATTTTGGGGGAAAAAGCAGAAATTTCCCACATTTTGTGGCAAAAATGCAGAAATTTTCATTATTTTGAGGTAAAAAGGCTGAAATTCCCCTTTTTGGGGGAAAACGGCAGAAATTTCCCTTATTTTGGGGCAAAATTGCAGAAATTTCACTTATTTCAGGGAAATAAGTCAGAAATTTTCCTTATTTTGGGGCAAAAAAGACAGAAATTCTTTTTGATTTGGGGGAAAAAGACAGAAATTCCACTTATTTAGAGGCAAAAAAGCAGAATTTCCCCTTATTTTGGGGCAAAATTGCAGAAATTCCCCTAATTGTGGGGCAAAAATTCAGAAATTCCCTATATGTTAGGGCAAAAAGACAGAAATTCTCCTTATTTTGGGGCAAAACTCAGAAATTCCACTTATTTTGGGGCAAAATTCCAGAAATTTCCCTTATTTTGGGGCAAAATTGCAGAAATTTTACTCATTTTGGGGCAAAATTGCAGAAATTTCACTTATTTCAGTGAAAAAAGGCAGAAATTTTCTTTATTTTGGGGCAAAAAGCATACATTTTTCCTATTTTGGAAAAATATTTTAGAAATTTAACATATTTCAAGGCAAAAAGTCAGAAATTCCCCTTATTTTGGGGCAAAAAGACAGAAATTTTGTTTATTTTTGTGGAAAAGTCAGAAATTGCACTTATTTTGAATCAAAAAGGCGGAAAATCCCCTTATTTTGGGGTAAAAAGCAGACATTTCCCTTATTTTGGAAAAAAATTTTAGAAATTTAACTCATTTCCGGGCAAAAAGTCAGAAATTCCCCTTATTTTGTGGCAAAAAGCAGAAATTCTCCTAATTTGGGGGCCAAAAAAAGAAATTCCCCTTATTTTGTGGCAAAACTCAGAAATTTCACTTATTTTAGTGAAAAATTGCAGAAATTTCACTTATTTCAGGGTAATAAGTCATAAATTTTCCTTATTTTGGGGCAAAAAAGACAGAAATTCCCTTTGTTTTGGGGGAAAAAGACAGAAATTCCACTTATTTAGAGGCAAAAAAGCAGAAATTCCCCTCATTTTGGAGCAAAAATGAAGAAATTTCCCTTTTTTATGGCAAAAAGGTATGCATTCATCTTATTTTTGCGCAAGAAGGCAGAAATTCTCCATATTTTGGAGCAAAATTGCAGAAATTCCCCTAATTGTGAGGCAAAAAGGCAGAAATTCCCTATGTGTTGGGGCTAAAAGACAGAAATTGTCTTTATTTTGGGGCAATACTCAGAAATTTCACTTATTTTGGGGCAAAATTCCAGAAATTTCACTTACTTCAGAAAAAAATAGAGAAATTTTCTTATTTTGGGGCAAAAAGGCAGAAATTTCTTTTATTTTGGTACAAAATTGCAGAAATTTTTCTTATTTTGGGTCAAAAAGGCAGAAATTTTGCATATTTTGGGGCAAAACTCAGAAATTTCATTTATTTTGGGGCAAAATTGCAAAAATTTCACTTATTTCAGAAAAAAAGCAGAAATTTTTTTATTTTGGGGCAAAGAGGCAGAAATTTCCCATATTTTGGGGCAAAAATGCAGAAATTCTCCTTATTTTGAGGTAAAAAGGCTGAAATTCCCCTTATTTGAGGACAAAAAGGCAGAAATTTTTCTTATTTTGGGGCAAAATTGCAGAAATTTCACTTATTTCAGGGTAATAAGTCACAAATTTTCCTTATTTTGGGGCAAAAAAGACAGAAATTCCCTTTATTTTGGGGGAAAAAGACAGAAAGTCCACTTATTTAGAGGCAAAAAAGCAGAAATTCCCCTTATTTTGGAGCAAAAATGAATAAATTTCCTTTTTTTATGGCAAAAAAGTATGCATTCTTTTTATTTTTGGGCCAAAAGGCAGAAATTCCTCGTATTTTGGAGCAAAATTGCAGAAATTCCCTATATGTTGGGGAAAAAGACAGAAATTCTCCTTATTTTGGGGCAAAACTCAGAAATTCCACTTACTTTGCTGCAAAATTCCAGAAATTTCCGTTATTTTGGGGCAAAATTGAAGAAATTCCTTTTATTTTGAGGTAAAAAGGCTAATATTCCTCTTATTTGGGGGCAAAAAATCAGAAATTTCCCTTATTTTGGGGCAAAATTGCAGAAATTTAACTTACTTCAGGGTAATAAGTCAGAAATTTTCCTTATTTTGTGGCAAAAAAGACAGAAATTCCCTTGTTTTAGGGGAAAAAGACAGAAATTCCACTTATTCAGAGGCAAAAATGCAGAAATTCCCCTTATTTTGGAGTAAAAATAAAAAAATTTTCCTTTTTTATGGCAAAAAGATATGCATTCTTCTTATTTTCGGGCAAAAAGGCAAAAATTCCCCGTATTTTAGAGCAAAATTGCAGAAATTCCCCTAATTGTGGGGTAAAAAGGCAGAAATTCCCTTTATTTTGGGACAAAAAAAACAGAAATTCTCCTTATTTTGGGGCAAAACTCAGAAATTCCAATTACTTTGGGGCAAAATTCCAGAAATTTCCCTTATTTTGGGGCAAAATTGCAGAAATTTTACTTATTTTGGGGCAAAATTGCAGAAATTTCACTTATTTCAGGGTCATAAGTCAGAAATTTTCCTTATTTTGGAGCAAAAAAGACAGAAATTCCCTTTGTTTTGGGGGAAAAAGACAGAAATTCCACTTTTTTAGAGGCAAAAAAGCAGATATTCCCCTTATTTTGGAGCAAAAATGAAGAAATTTCCCTTTTTTATGGCAAAAAGGTATGCATTCTTCTTATTTGGGCAAAAAGGCAGAAATTTCCCGTATTTTGGAGCAAAATTGCAGAAATTCCCCTAATTGTGGGGCAAAAAGGCAGAAATTCCCTATATGTTGGGGCAAAAAGACAGAAATTCTCCTTATTTTGGGGTTAAACTTAGAAATTCCCCTTATTTTGGGGCAAAATTCCAGAAATTTCCCTTATTTTGGGGCAAAATTGCAGAAATTTCACTTTTTTTGTGTCAAAATTGCAGAAATTTCACTTATTTCAGAAAACAAAAGCAGAAATTTTTCTTATTTTGGGGCAAAAAGCAGAAATTTCCCACATTTTGTGGCAAAAATGCAGAAATTTTCATTATTTTGAGGTAAAAAGGCTGAAATTCCCCTTTTTGGGGGAAAACGGCAGAAATTTCCCTTATTTTGGGGCAAAATTGCAGAAATTTCACTTATTTCAGGGTAATAAGTCAGAAATTTTCCTTATTTTGGGGCAAAAAAGACAGAAATTCTTTTTGATTTGGGGGAAAAAGACAGAAATTCCACTTATTTAGAAGCAAAAAAGCAGAATTTCCCCTTATTTTGGGGCAAAATTGCAGAAATTCCCCTAATTGTGGGGCAAAAAGGCAGAAATTCCCTATATGTTAGGGCAAAAAGACAGAAATTCTCCTTATTTTGGGGCAAAACTCAGAAATTCCACTTATTTTGGGACAAAATTCCAGAAATTTCCCTTATTTTGGGGCAAAATTGCAGAAATTTTACTTATTTTGGGGCAAAATTGCAGAAATTTCACTTATTTCAGTGAAAAAAGGCAGAAATTCCCTTTATTTTGGGGCAAAAAGCATACAATTTTCTTATTTTGGAAAAAAAATTTAGAAATTTAATTTTTTTCAGGGCAAAAAGTCAGAAATTCCCCTTATTTTGGGGCAAAAAGACAGAAATTCTGTTTATTTTTGGGGTAAAGTCAGAAATTGCACTTATTTTGAGTCAAAAAGGCGGATAATCCCATTATTTTGGGGTAAAAAGCAGACATATCCCTTATTTTGGGAAAAAATTTTAGAAATTTAACTCATTTCCTGGCAAAAATTCAGAAATTCCCCTTATTTTGTGGCAAAAAGCAGAAATTCCCCTAATTTTGGGGCCAAAAAGAGAAATTCCCCTTATTTTGGGGCAAAACTCAGAAATTTCACTTATTTTAGTGAAAAATTGCAGAAATTTCACTTATTTCAGGGTAATAAGTCATAAATTTTCCTTATTTTGGGGCAAAAAAACAGAAATTCCCTTTGTTTTGGGAAAAAAAGACAGAAATTTTACTTATTTAGAGGCAAAAAAGCAGAAATTCCCCACATTTTGGAGCAAAAATGAAGAAATTTCCCTTTTTTACGGCAAAAAGGTATGCATTCATCTTATTTTTGCGCAAAAAGGCAGAAATTCCCCATATTTTGGAGCAAAATTGCAGAAATTCCCCTAATTGTGAGGCAAAAATGCAGAAATTCCTTATATGTTGGGGCAAAAAGACAGAAATTTCACTTACTTCAGAAAAAAATAGAGAAATTTTCTTATTTTGGGGGCAAAAAGGCAGAAATTTTTTTTATTTTGGTACAAAATTGCAGAAATTTTTCTTATTTTGGGTCAAAAAGGCAGAAATTTTTCATATTTTGGGGCAAAACTCAGTAATTTCATTTATTTTGGGGCAAAATTGCAGAAATTTCACTTATTTCAGGGTAATAAGTCACAAATTTTCCTTATTTTGGGGCAAAAAAGACAGAAATTCCCTTTATTTTGGGGGAAAAAGACAGAAAGTCCACTTATTTAGAGGCAAAAAAGCAGAAATTCCCCTTATTTTGGAGCAAAAATGAATAAATTTCCTTTATTTATGGCAAAAAGGTATGCATTCTTTTTATTTTTGGGCCAAAAGGCAGATATTCCTCGTATTTTGGAGCAAAATTGCAGAAATTCCCTATATGTTGGGGAAAAAGACAGAAATTCTCCTTATTTTGGGGCAAAACTCAGAAATTCCACTTACTTTGCTGCAAAATTCCAGAAATTTCTGTTATTTTGGTGCAAAATTGAAGAAATTCCTTTTATTTTGAGGTAAAAAGGCTAATATTCCTCTTATTTGGGGGCAAAAAATCAGAAATTTCCCTTATTTTGGGGCAAAATTGCAGAAATTTCACTTACTTCAGGGTAATAAGTCAGAAATTTTCTTTATTTTGTGGCAAAAAAGAAAGAAATTCCCTTGTTTTAGAGGAAAAAGACAGAAATTCCACTTCTTTAGAGGCAAAAAGGCAGAAATTCCCCTTATTTTGGAGCAAAAATGAAAAAATTTTCCTTTTTTATGGCAAAAAGATATGCATTCTTCTTATTTTCGGGCAAAAAGGCAAAAATTCCCCGTATTTTAGAGCAAAATTGCAGAAATTCCCCTAATTGTGGGGTAAAAAGGCAGAATTTCCCTTTATTTTGGGACAAAAAAACAGATATTCTCCTTATTTTGGGGCAAAACTCAGAAATTCCAATTACTTTGGGGCAAAATTCCAGAAATTTCCCTTATTTTGGGGCAAAATTGCAGAAATTTTACTTATTTTGGGGCAAAATTGCAGAAATTTCACTTATTTCAGGGTCATAAGTCAGAAATTTTCCTTATTTTGGAGCAAAAAAGACAGAAATTCCCTTTGTTTTGGGGGAAAAAGACAGAAATTCCACTTTTTTAGAGGCAAAAAAGCAGAAATTCCTCTTATTTTGGAGCAAAAATGAAGAAATTTCCCTTTTTTATGGCAAAAAGTTATGCATTCTTCTTATTTTTGGGCAAAAAGGCAGAAATTTCCCGTATTTTGGAGCAAAATTGCAGAAATTCCCCTAATTGTGGGGCAAAAAGGCAGAAATTCCCTATATGTTGGGGCAAAAAGACAGAAATTCTCCTTATTTTGGTGTTAAACTTAGAAATTCCCCTTATTTTGGGGCAAAATTCCAGAAATTTCCCTTTTTTGGGGCAAAATTGCAGAAATTTCACTTTTTTTGGGGCAAAATTGCAGAAATTTCACTTATTTCAGAAAACAAAAGCAGAAATTTTTTTAATTTTGGGGCAAAAAGCAGAAATTTCCCACATTTTGTGGCAAAAATGCAGAAATTTTCATTATTTTGAGGTAAAAAGGCTGAAATTCCCCTTTTTGGGGGAAAACGGCAGAAATTTCCCTTATTTTGGGGCAAAATTGCAGAAATTTCTCTTATTTCAAGGTAATAAGTCAGAAATTTTCCTTATTTTGGGGCAAAAAAGACAGAAATTCTTTTTGATTTGGGGGAAAAAGACAGAAATTCCACTTATTTAGAGGCAAAAAAGCAGAATTTCCCCTTATTTTGGGGCAAAATTGCAGAAATTCCCCTAATTGTGGGGCAAAAAGGCAGAAATTCCCTATATGTTTGGGCAAAAAGACAGAAATTCTCCTTATTTTGGGGCAAAACTCAGAAATTCCACTTATTTTGGGGCAAAATTCAAGAAATTTCCCTTATTTTGGGGCAAAATTGCAGAAATTTTACTTATTTTGGGGCAAAATTGCAGAAATTTCACTTATTTCAGTGAAAAAAGGCAGAAATTCCCTTTATTTTGGGGCAAAAAGCATACAATTTTCTTATTTTGGAAAAAAATTTTAGAAATTTAACTTATTTCAGGGCAAAAAGTCAGAAATTCCTCTTATTTTGGGGCAAAAAGACAGAAATTCTGTTTATTTTTGGGGAAAAGTCAGAAATTGCACTTATTTTGAGTCAAAAAGGCGGAAAATCCCATTATTTTGGGGTAAAAAGCAGACATATCCCTTATTTTGGGAAAAAATTTTAGAAATTTAACTCATTTCCTGGTAAAAAGTCAGAAATTCCCCTTATTTTGTGGCAAAAAGCAGAAATTCCCCTAATTTTGGGGCCAAAAAGAGAAATTCCCCTTATTTTGGGGCAAAACTCAGAAATTTCACTTATTTTAGTGAAAAATTGCTGAAATTTCACTTATTTCAGGGTAATAAGTCATAAATTTTCCTTATTTTGGGGCAAAAAAGACAGAAATTCTCTTTGTTTTGAGAAAAAAAGACAGAAATTTTACTTATTTAGAGGCAAAAAAGCAGAAATTCCCCTCATTTTGGAGCAAAAATGAAGAAATTTCCCTTTTTTATGGCAAAAAGGTTTGCATTCATCTTATTTTTGAGCAAAAAGGCAGAAATTCCCCATATTTTGGAGCAAAATTGCAGAAATTCCCCTAATTGTGAGGCAAAAAGGCAGAAATTCCCTATATGTTGGGGCAAAAAGACAGAAATTGTCTTTATTTTGGGGCAATACTCAGAAATTTCACTTATTTGGGGCAAAATTCCAGAAATTTCACTTACTTCAGAAAAAAATAGAGAAATTTTCTTATTTTGGGGCAAAAAGGCAGAAATTTCTTTTATTTTGGTACAAAATTGCAGAAATTTTTCTTATTTTGGGTCAAAAAGGCAGAAATTTTCCATATTTTGGGGCAAAACTCAGAAATTTCATTTATTTTGGGGCAAAATTGAAAAATTTCACTTATTTCAGAAAAAAAAAGCAGAAATTTTTTTATTTTGGGGCAAAGAGGCAGAAATTTCCCATATTTTGGGGCAAAAATGCAGAAATTCTCCTTATTTTGAGGTAAAAAGGCTGAAATTCCCCTTATTTGAGGGCAAAAAGGCAGAAATTTTTCTTATTTTGGGGCAAAATTGCAGAAATTTCACTTATTTCAGAGTAATAAGTCACAAATTTTCCTTATTTTAGGGCAAAAAAGACAGAAATTCCCTTTATTTTGGGGGAAAAAGACAGAAAGTCCACTTATTTAGAGGCAAAAAAGCAGAAATTCCCCTTATTTTGGAGCAAAAATGAATAAATTTCCTTTTTTTATGGCAAAAAAGTATGCATTCTTTTCATTTTTGGGCCAAAAGGCAGAAATTCCCCGTATTTTGGATCAAAATTGCAGAAATTCCCTATATGTTGGGGAAAAAGACAGAAATTCTCCTTATTTTGGGGCAAAACTCAGAAATTCCACTTACTTTGCTGCAAAATTCCAGAAATTTCTGTTATTTTGGTGCAAAATTGAAGAAATTCCTTTTATTTTGAGGTAAAAAGGCTAATATTCCTCTTATTTGGGGGCAAAAAATCAGAAATTTCCCTTATTTTGGGGCAAAATTGCAGAAATTTCACTTACTTCAGGGTAATAAGTCAGAAATTTTCTTTATTTTGTGGCAAAAAAGAAAGAAATTCCCTTGTTTTAGAGGAAAAAGACAGAAATTCCACTTCTTTAGAGGCAAAAAGGCAGAAATTCCCCTTATTTTGGAGCAAAAATGAAAAAATTTTCCTTTTTTATGGCAAAAAGATATGCATTCTTCTTATTTTCGGGCAAAAAGGCAAAAATTCCCCGTATTTTAGAGCAAAATTGCAGAAATTCCCCTAATTGTGGGGTAAAAAGGCAGAATTTCCCTTTATTTTGGGACAAAAAAACAGATATTCTCCTTATTTTGGGGCAAAACTCAGAAATTCCAATTACTTTGGGGCAAAATTCCAGAAATTTCCCTTATTTTGGGGCAAAATTGCAGAAATTTTACTTATTTTGGGGCAAAATTGCAGAAATTTCACTTATTTCAGGGTCATAAGTCAGAAATTTTCCTTATTTTGGAGCAAAAAAGACAGAAATTCCCTTTGTTTTGGGGGAAAAAGACAGAAATTCCACTTTTTTAGAGGCAAAAAAGCAGAAATTCCTCTTATTTTGGAGCAAAAATGAAGAAATTTCCCTTTTTTATGGCAAAAAGTTATGCATTCTTCTTATTTTTGGGCAAAAAGGCAGAAATTTCCCGTATTTTGGAGCAAAATTGCAGAAATTCCCCTAATTGTGGGGCAAAAAGGCAGAAATTCCCTATATGTTGGGGCAAAAAGACAGAAATTCTCCTTATTTTGGTGTTAAACTTAGAAATTCCCCTTATTTTGGGGCAAAATTCCAGAAATTTCCCTTTTTTGGGGCAAAATTGCAGAAATTTCACTTTTTTTGGGGCAAAATTGCAGAAATTTCACTTATTTCAGAAAACAAAAGCAGAAATTTTTTTAATTTTGGGGCAAAAAGCAGAAATTTCCCACATTTTGTGGCAAAAATGCAGAAATTTTCATTATTTTGAGGTAAAAAGGCTGAAATTCCCCTTTTTGGGGGAAAACGGCAGAAATTTCCCTTATTTTGGGGCAAAATTGCAGAAATTTCTCTTATTTCAAGGTAATAAGTCAGAAATTTTCCTTATTTTGGGGCAAAAAAGACAGAAATTCTTTTTGATTTGGGGGAAAAAGACAGAAATTCCACTTATTTAGAGGCAAAAAAGCAGAATTTCCCCTTATTTTGGGGCAAAATTGCAGAAATTCCCCTAATTGTGGGGCAAAAAGGCAGAAATTCCCTATATGTTTGGGCAAAAAGACAGAAATTCTCCTTATTTTGGGGCAAAACTCAGAAATTCCACTTATTTTGGGGCAAAATTCAAGAAATTTCCCTTATTTTGGGGCAAAATTGCAGAAATTTTACTTATTTTGGGGCAAAATTGCAGAAATTTCACTTATTTCAGTGAAAAAAGGCAGAAATTCCCTTTATTTTGGGGCAAAAAGCATACAATTTTCTTATTTTGGAAAAAAATTTTAGAAATTTAACTTATTTCAGGGCAAAAAGTCAGAAATTCCTCTTATTTTGGGGCAAAAAGACAGAAATTCTGTTTATTTTTGGGGAAAAGTCAGAAATTGCACTTATTTTGAGTCAAAAAGGCGGAAAATCCCATTATTTTGGGGTAAAAAGCAGACATATCCCTTATTTTGGGAAAAAATTTTAGAAATTTAACTCATTTCCTGGTAAAAAGTCAGAAATTCCCCTTATTTTGTGGCAAAAAGCAGAAATTCCCCTAATTTTGGGGCCAAAAAGAGAAATTCCCCTTATTTTGGGGCAAAACTCAGAAATTTCACTTATTTTAGTGAAAAATTGCTGAAATTTCACTTATTTCAGGGTAATAAGTCATAAATTTTCCTTATTTTGGGGCAAAAAAGACAGAAATTCTCTTTGTTTTGAGAAAAAAAGACAGAAATTTTACTTATTTAGAGGCAAAAAAGCAGAAATTCCCCTCATTTTGGAGCAAAAATGAAGAAATTTCCCTTTTTTATGGCAAAAAGGTTTGCATTCATCTTATTTTTGAGCAAAAAGGCAGAAATTCCCCATATTTTGGAGCAAAATTGCAGAAATTCCCCTAATTGTGAGGCAAAAAGGCAGAAATTCCCTATATGTTGGGGCAAAAAGACAGAAATTGTCTTTATTTTGGGGCAATACTCAGAAATTTCACTTATTTGGGGCAAAATTCCAGAAATTTCACTTACTTCAGAAAAAAATAGAGAAATTTTCTTATTTTGGGGCAAAAAGGCAGAAATTTCTTTTATTTTGGTACAAAATTGCAGAAATTTTTCTTATTTTGGGTCAAAAAGGCAGAAATTTTCCATATTTTGGGGCAAAACTCAGAAATTTCATTTATTTTGGGGCAAAATTGAAAAATTTCACTTATTTCAGAAAAAAAAAGCAGAAATTTTTTTATTTTGGGGCAAAGAGGCAGAAATTTCCCATATTTTGGGGCAAAAATGCAGAAATTCTCCTTATTTTGAGGTAAAAAGGCTGAAATTCCCCTTATTTGAGGGCAAAAAGGCAGAAATTTTTCTTATTTTGGGGCAAAATTGCAGAAATTTCACTTATTTCAGAGTAATAAGTCACAAATTTTCCTTATTTTAGGGCAAAAAAGACAGAAATTCCCTTTATTTTGGGGGAAAAAGACAGAAAGTCCACTTATTTAGAGGCAAAAAAGAAGAAATTTCTTTTATCTTGGAGCAAAAATGAATAAATTTCCTTTTTTTATGGCAAAAAAGTATGCATTCTTTTCATTTTTGGGCCAAAAGGCAGAAATTCCCCGTATTTTGGATCAAAATTGCAGAAATTCCCTATATGTTGGGGAAAAAGACAGAAATTCTTCTAATTTTGGGGCAAAACTCAGAAATTCCACTTACTTTGCTGCAAAATTCCAGAAATTTCCGTTATTTTGGGGCAAAATTGAAGAAATTCCTTTTATTTTGAGGTAAAAAGGCTAATATTCCTCTTATTTGGGGGCAAAAAATCAGAAATTTCCCTTATTTTGGGGCAAAATTGCAGAAATTTCACTTACTTCAGGGTAATAACTCAGAAATTTTCCTTATTTTGTGGCAAAAAAGACAGAAATTCCCTTGTTTTAGGGGAAAAAGACAGAAATTCCACTTATTTAGAGGCAAAAAGGCAGAAATTCCCCTTATTTTGGAGCAAAAATGAAAAAATTTTCCTTTTTTATGGCAAAAAGATATGCATTCTTCTTATTTTCGGGCAAAAAGGCAAAATTTCCCCGTATTTTAGAGCAAAATTGCAGAAATTCCCCTAATTGTGGGGTAAAAAGGCAGAAATTCCCTTTATTTTGGGACAAAAAAACAGAAATTCTCCTTATTTTGGGGCAAAACTCAGAAATTCCAATTACTTTGGGGCAAAATTCCAGAAATTTCCCTTATTTTGGGGCAAAATTGCAGAAATTTTACTTATTTCGGGGCAAAATTGCAGAAATTTCACTTATTTCAGGGTCATAAGTCAGAAATTTTCCTTATTTTGGAGCAAAAAAGACAGAAATTCCCTTTGTTTTGGGGGAAAAAGACAGAAATTCCACATTTTTAGAGGCAAAAAAGCAGAAATTCCTCTTATTTTGGAGCAAAAATTAAGAAATTTCCCTTTTTTATGGCAAAAAGGTATGCATTCTTCTTATTTTTGGGCAAAAAGGCAGAAATTTCCCGTATTTTGGAGCAAAATTGCAGAAATTCCCCTAATTGTGGGGCAAAATGGCAGAAATTCCCTATATGTTGGGGCAAAAAGACAGAAATTCTCCTTATTTTGGTGTTAAACTTAGAAATTCCCCTTATTTTGGAACAAAATTCCAGAAATTTCCCTTATTTTGGGGCAAAATTGCAGAAATTTCACTTTTTTTGGGGCAAAATTGCAGAAATTTCACTTATTTCAGAAAACAAAAGCAGAAATTTTTTTAATTTTGGGGCAAAAAGCAGAAATTTCCCACATTTTGTGGCAAAAATGCAGAAATTTTCATTATTTTGAGGTAAAAAGGCTGAAATTCCCCTTTTTGGGGGAAAACAGCAGAAATTTCCCTTATTTTGGGGCAAATTTGCAGAAATTTCACTTATTTCAAGGTAATAAGTCAGAAATTTTCCTTATTTTGGGGCAAAAAAGACAGAAATTCTTTTTGATTTGGGGGAAAAAGACAGAAATTCCACTTATTTAGAGGCAAAAAAGCAGAATTTCCCCTTATTTTGGGGCAAAATTGCAGAAATTCCCCTAATTGTGGGGCAAAAAGGCAGAAATTCCCTATATGTTTGGGCAAAAAGACAGAAATTCTCCTTATTTTGGGGCAAAACTCAGAAATTCCACTTATTTTGGGGCAAAATTCAAGAAATTTCCCTTATTTTGGGGCAAAATTGCAGAAATTTTACTTATTTTGGGGCAAAATTGCAGAAATTTCACTTATTTCAGTGAAAAAAGGCAGAAATTCCCTTTATTTTGGGGCAAAAAGCATACAATTTTCTTATTTTGGAAAAAAATTTTAGAAATTTAACTTATTTCAGGGCAAAAAGTCAGAAATTCCCCTTATTTTGGGGCAAAAAGACAGAAATTCTGTTTATTTTTGGGGAAAAGTCAGAAATTGCACTTATTTTGAGTCAAAAAGGCGGAAAATCCCATTATTTTGGGGTAAAAAGCAGACATATCCCTTATTTTGGGAAAAAATTTTAGAAATTTAACTCATTTCCTGGCAAAAAGTCAGAAATTCCCCTAATTTTGGGGCCAAAAAGAGAAATTCCCCTTATTTTGGGGCAAAACTCAGAAATTTCACTTATTTTAGTGAAAAATTGCAGAAATTTCACTTATTTCAGGGTAATAAGTCATAAATTTTCCTTATTTTGGGGCAAAAAAGACAGAAATTCTCTTTGTTTTGAGAAAAAAAGACAGAAATTTTACTTATTTAGAGGCAAAAAAGCAGAAATTCCCCTCATTTTGGAGCAAAAATGAAGAAATTTCCCTTTTTTATGGCAAAAAGGTATGCATTCATCTTATTTTTGAGCAAAAAGGCAGAAATTCCCCATATTTTGGAGCAAAATTGCAGAAATTCCCCTAATTGTGAGGCAAAAAGGCAGAAATTCCCTATATGTTGGGGCAAAAAGACAGAAATTGTCTTTATTTTGGGGCAATACTCAGAAATTTCACTTATTTTGGGGCAAAATTCCAGAAATTTCACTTATTTCAGAAAAAAAAAGCAGAAATTTTTTTATTTTGGGGCAAAGAGGCAGAATTTTCCCATATTTTGGGGCAAAAATGCAGAAATTCTCTTTATTTTGAGGTAAAAAGGCTGAAATTCCCCTTATTTGAGGGCAAAAAGGCAGAAATTCCCTATATGTTAGGGCAAAAAGACAGAAATTCTCCTTATTTTGGGGCAAAACTCAGAAATTCCATTTATTTTGGGGCAAAATTCCAGAAATTTCCCTTATTTTGGGGCAAAATTGCAGAAATTTTACTTATTTTGGGGCAAAATTGCAGAAATTTCACTTATTTCAGTGAAAAAAGGCAGAAATTCCCTTTATTTTGGGGCAAAAAGCATACAATTTTCTTATTGAAAAAAATTTTAGAAATTTAACTTATTTCAGGGCAAAAAGTCAGAAATTCCCCTTATTTTGGGGCAAAAAGACAGAAATTCTGTTTATTTTTGGGGAAAAGTCAGAAATTGCACTTATTTTGAGTCAAAAAGGTGGAAAATCCCATTATTTTGGGGTAAAAAGCAGACATATCCCTTATTTTGGGAAAACATTTTAGAAATTTAACTCATTTCCTGGCAAAAAGTCAGAAATTCCCCTTATTTTGTGGCAAAAAGGAGAAATTCCCCTAATTTTGGGGCCAAAAAGAGAAATTCCCCTTATTTTGGGGCAAAACTCAGAAATTTCACTTATTTTAGTGAAAAATTGCAGAAATTTCACTTATTTCAGGGTAATAAGTCATAAATTTTCCTTATTTTGGGGCAAAAAAGACAGAAATTTCCTTTGTTTTGGGAAAAAAAGACAGAAATTTTACTTATTTAGAGGCAAAAAAGCAGAAATTCCCCTCATTTTGGAGCAAAAATGAAGAAATTTCCCTTTTTTATGGCAAAAAGGTATGCATTCATCTTATTTTTGAGCAAAAAGGCAGAAATTCCCCATATTTTGGAGCAAAATTGCAAAAATTCCCCTAATTGTGAGGCAAAAAGGCAGAAATTCCCTATATGTTGGGGCAAAAAGACAGAAATTGTCTTTATTTTGGGGCAATACTCAGAAATTTCACTTATTTTGGGGCAAAATTCCAGAAATTTCACTTACTTCAGAAAAAAATCGAGAAATTTTCTTATTTTGGGGCAAAAAGGCAGAAATTTCTTTTATTTTGGTACAAAATTGCAGAAATTTTTCTTATTTTGGGTCAAAAAGGCAGACAATTTCCATATTTTGGGGCAAAACTCAGAAATTTCATTTATTTTGGGGCAAAATTGCAAAAATTTCACTTATTTCAGAAAAAAAAGCAGAAATTTTTTTATTTTGGGGCAAAAAGGCAGAAATTTCTTTTATTTTGGTAAAAAATTGCAGAAATTTTTCTTATTTTGGGGCAAAAAGGCAGAAATTTCCCATATTTTGGGGCAAAAATGCAGAAATTCCCCTTATTTTTAGGTAAAAAGGCTGAAATTCCCCTTATTTGGGGGCAAAAAGGCAGAAATTTTTCTTATTTTGGGGCAAAATTGCAGAAATTTCACTTATTTCAGGGTAATAAGTCACAAATTTTCCTTATTTTGGGGCAAAAAAGACAGACATTCTCTTTATTTTGGGGGAAAAAGACAGAAAGTCCACTTATTTAGAGGCAACAAAGCAGAAATTCCCCTTATTTTGGAGCAAAAATGAATAAATTTCCTTTTTTATGGCAAAAAGGTATGCATTCTTTTTATTTTTGGGCCAAAAGGCAGAAATTCCCCGTATTTTGGAGCAAAATTGCAGAAATTCCCTATATGTTGGGAAAAAAGACAGAAATTCTTCTTATTTTGGGGCAAAACTCAGAAATTCCACTTAATTTGCTGCAAAATTCCAGAAATTTCCGTTATTTTGGGGCAAAATTGAAAAAATTCCTTTTATTTTGAGGTAAAAAGGCTAATATTCCTCTTATTTGGGGGCAAAAAATCAGAAATTTCCCTTATTTTGGGGCAAAATTGCAGAAATTTCACTTACTTCAGGGTAATAAGTCAGAAATTTTCCTTATTTTGTGGCAAAAAAGACAGAAATTCCCTTGTTTTAGGGGAAAAAGACAGAAATTCCACTTATTTAGAGGCAAAAAGGCAGAAATTCCCCTTATTTTGGAGCAAAAATGAAAAAAATTTCCTTTTTTATGGCAAAAAGTTATGCATTCTTCTTATTTTCGGGCAAAAAGGCAAAAATTCCCCGTATTTTAGAGCAAAATTGCAGAAATTCCCCTAATTGTGGGGCAAAAAGGCAGAAATTTCCTTTATTTTGGGGTAAAAAAACAGAAATTCTCCTTATTTCTGGGCAAAACTCAGAAATTCCAATTACTTTGGGGCAAAATTCCAGAAATTTCCCTTATTTTGGGGCAAAATTGCAGAAATTTTACTTATTTTGGGGCAAAATTGCAGAAATTTCACTTATTTCAGTAAAAAAAAGCAGAAATTTTCTTTTTGGGGCAAAAAGGCAGAAATTTCGTGTATATTGGTACAAAATTGCAGAAATTTTTCTGATTTTGGGGTAAAAAATGCAGAAATTTCCCATATTTTGGGGCAAAAATGCAGAAATTCCCCTTATTTTGAGGTAAAAAGGCTGAAATTCCCCTTATTTGGGGCAAAAAGGAAGAAATTTTTACTATTTTGGGGCAAAATTGCAGAAATTACACTTACTACTGGGTAATAAGTCAGAAATTTTCCTTATTTTGGGCTAAAAAGACAGAAATTCCCTTTGTTTTGGGGGAAAAAGACAGAAATTCCAGTTATTTAGAGGCAAAAAAGCAGAAATTCCCCTTATATTGGAGCAAAAATGAAGAAATTTCCCTTTTTTATGGCAAAAAGATATGCATTCTTTTTATTTTTGGGCAAAAAGGCAGAAATTCCCCGTATTTCGGAGCAAAATTGCAGAAATTCCCCTAATTTTGGGTTCAAAAAGGCAGAAATTTCCCTTATTTTGGGCCAAAATTGCAGAAATTTCACTTATTTCAGGGTAATAAGTCAGAAATTTTCCTTATTTTGGGGCAAAAAAGACAGGAATTCTTTTTGATTTGGGGGTAAAAGACAGAAATTCCACTTATTTAGAGGCAAAAAAGCAGAATTTCCCCTTATTTTGGGGCAAAATTGCAGAAATTCCCCTAACTGTGGGGCAAAAAGGCAGAAATTCCCTATATGTTAGGGCAAAAAGACAGAAATTCTCCTTATTTTGGGGCAAAACTTAGAAATTCCACTTATTTTGGGGCAAAATTCCAGAAATTTCCCTTATTTTGGGGCAAAATTCCAGAAATTTCCTTTATTTTGGGGCAAAATTGCAGAAATTTTACTTATTTTGCGGCAAAATTGCAGAAATTTCACTTATTTCAGGGTAATAAGTCAGAAATTTTCCTTATTTTGGAGCAAAAAAGACAGAAATTCCCTTTGTTTTGGGGGAAAAAGACAGAAATTCCACTTTTTTAGAGGCAAAAAAGCAGATATTCCCCTTATTTTGGAGCAAAAATGAAGAAATTTCCCTTTTTTATGGCAAAAAGGTATGCATTTTTCTTATTTTTGGGCAAAAAGGCAGAAATTTCTGGTATTTTGGAGCAAAATTGCAGAAATTCCCCTAATTGTGGGGCAAAAAGGCAGAAATTCCCTATATGTTGGGGCAAAAAGACAGAAATTCTCCTTATTTTGGTGTTAAACTTAGGAATTCCCCTTATTTTGGGGCAAAATTCCAGAAATTTCCCTTATTTTGGGGCAAAATTGCAGAAATTTCACTTATTTTGGGGCAAAATTGCAGAAATTTCACTTATTTCAGAAAACAAAAGCAGAAATTTTTCTTATTTTGGGGCAAAAAGCAGAAATTTCCCACATTTTGTGGCAAAAATGCAGAAATTTTCATTATTTTTAAGTAAAAATGCTGAAATTTCCCTTTTTAGGGGAAAACGGCAGAAATTTCCCTTATTTTGGGGCAAAATTGCAGAAATTTCACTTATTTCAGGGTAATAAGTCAGAAATTTTCATTATTTTGGGGCAAAAAAGACAGAAATTCTTTTTGATTTGGGGGAAAAAGACAGAAATTCCACTTATTTAGAGGCAAAAAAGCAGAAATTCCCCTTATTTTGGGGCAAAATTGCAGAAATTCCCCTAATTGTGGGGCAAAAAGCCAGAAATTCCCTATATGTTAGGGCAAAAAGACAGAAATTCTCCTTATTTTGGGGCAAAACTCAGAAATTCCACTTATTTTGGGGCAAAATTCCAGAAATTTCCCTTATTTTGGGGCAAAATTGCAGAAATTTTACTTATTTTGGGGCAAAATTGCAGAAATTTCACTTATTTCAGTGAAAAAAGGCAGAAATTCCCTTTATTTTGGGGCAAATGCATACATTTTTCTTATTTTTGAAAAAAATTTTAGAAATTTAACTTATTTCATTGCAAAAAGTCAGAAATTCCCCTTATTTTGGGGCAAAAAGACAGAAATTCTGTTTATTTTGGGGGAAAAGTCAGAAATTGCACTTATTTTGAGTCAAAAAGGCGGAAAATCCCCTTATTTTGGGGTAAAAAGCAGACATTTCCCTTATTTTGGGAAAAAATTTTAGAAATTTAACTCATTTCCAGGCAAAAAGGCAGAAATTCCCCTTATTTTGTGGCAAAAAGCAGAAATTCCCCTAATTTTGGGGCCAAAAGGAGAAATTCCCCTTATTTTGGGGCAAAACTCAGAAATTTCACTTATTTTAGTGAAAAATTGCAAAAATTTCACTTATTTCAGGGTAATAGGTCATAAATTTTCCTTATTTTGGGGCAAAAAAGACAGAAATTCCCTTTGTTTTGGGGAAAAAAGACAGAAATTACACTTATTTAGAGGCAAAAAAGCAGAAATTCCCCTCATTTTGGAGCAAAAATGAAGAAATTTCCCTTTTTTATGGCAAAAAGGTATGCATTCATCTTATTTTTGAGCAAAAAGGCAGAAATTCCCCATATTTTGGAGCAAAATTGCAGAAATTCCCCTAATTGTGAGGCAAAAAGGCAGAAATTCCCTATATGTTGGGGCAAAAAGACAGAAATTGTCTTTATTTTGGGGCAATACTCAGAAATTTCACTTATTTTGGGGCAAAATTCCAGAAATTTCACTTACTTCAGAAGAAAATAGAGAAATTTTCTTATTTTGGGGCAAAAAGGCAGAAATTTCTTTTATTTTGGTACAAAATTGCAGAAATTTTTCTTATTTTGGGTCAAAAAGGCAGAAATTTTCCATATTTTGGGGCAAAACTCAGAAATTTCATTTATTTTGGGGCAAAATTGCAAAAATTTCACTTATTTCAGAAAAAAAAGCAGAAATTTTTTTATTTTGGGGCAAAGAGGCAGAAATTTCCCATATTTTGGGGCAAAAATGCAGAAATTCTCCTTATTTTGAGGTAAAAAGGCTGAAATTCCCCTTATTTGAGGGCAAAAAGGCAGAAATTTTTCTTATTTTGGGGCAAAATTGCAGAAATTTCACTTATTTCAGGGTAATAAGTCACAAATTTTCCTTATTTTGGGGCAAAAAAGACAGAAATTCCTTTTATTTTGGAGGAAAAAGACAGAAAGTCCACTTATTTAGAGGCAAAAAAGCAGAAATTCCCCTTATTTTGGAGCAAAAATGAATAAATTTCCTTTTTTTATGGCAAAAAGGTATGCATTCTTTTTATTTTTGGGCCAAAAGGCAGAAATTCCCCGTATTTTGGAGCAAAATTGCAGAAATTCCCTATATGTTGGGAAAAAAGACAGAAATTCTTCTTATTTTGGGGTAAAACTCAGAAATTCCACTTACTTTGCTCTAAAATTCCAGAAATTTCCGTTATTTTGGGGTAAAATTGAAGAAATTCCTTTTATTTTGAGGTAAAAAGGCTAATATTCCTCTTATTTGGGGGCAAAAAATCAGAAATTTCCCTTATTTTGGGGCAAAAATGCAGAAATTCCCCTTATTTTGAGGTAAAAAGGCTGAAATTCTCCTTATTTGGGGCAAAAAGGCAGAAATTTTTTTTATTTTGGGGCAAAATTGCAGAAATTTCACTTACTACAGGGTAATAAGTCAGAAATTTTTCTTATTTTGGGGCAAAAAAAACAGAAATTCCCTTTGTTTTTGGGGAAAAAGTCAGAAATTCCAGTTATTTAGAGGCAAAATAGCAGAAATTCCCCTTATATTGGAGCAAAAATGAAGAAATTTCCCTTTTTTATGGCAAAAAGATATGCATTCTTTTTATTTTTGGGGAAAAAGGCAGAAATCCCCGTATTTTGGAGCAAAATTGCAGAAATTCCCCTAATTTTGGGTTCAAAAAGGCAGAAATTTCCCTTATTTTGGGCCAAAATTGCAGAAATTTCACTTATTTCAGGGTAATAAGTCAGAAATTTTCCTTATTTTGGGGCAAAAAAGACAGGAATTCTTTTTGATTTGGGGGAAAAAGACAGAAATTCCACTTATTTAGAGGCAAAAAAGCAGAATTTCCCCTTATTTTGGGGCAAAATTGCAGAAATTCCCCTAATTGTGGGGCAAAAAGGCAGAAATTCCCTATATGTTAGGGCAAAAAGACAGAAATTCTCCTTATTTTGGGGCAAAACTTAGAAATTCCACTTATTTTGGGGCAAAATTCCAGAAATTTCCCTTATTTTGGGGCAAAATTCCAGAAATTTCCTTTATTTTGGGGCAAAATTGCAGAAATTTTACTTATTTTGCGGCAAAATTGCAGAAATTTCACTTATTTCAGGGTAATAAGTCAGAAATTTTCCTTATTTTGGAGCAAAAAAGACAGAAATTCCCTTTGTTTTGGGGGAAAAAGACAGAAATTCCACTTTTTTAGAGGCAAAAAAGCAGATATTCCCCTTATTTTGGAGCAAAAATGAAGAAATTTCCCTTTTTTATGGCAAAAAGGTATGCATTTTTCTTATTTTTGGGCAAAAAGGCAGAAATTTCCGGTATTTTGGAGCAAAATTGCAGAAATTCCCCTAATTGTGGGGCAAAAAGGCAGAAATTCCCTATATGTTGGGGCAAAAAGACAGAAATTCTCCTTATTTTGGTGTTAAACTTAGGAATTCCCCTTATTTTGGGGCAAAATTCCAGAAATTTCCCTTATTTTGGGGCAAAATTGCAGAAATTTTCTTTATTTTGGGGCAAAAATACAGAAATTCCCCATATGTTAGGGCAAAAAGGCAGAGATTCCCCTTATTATGATGTAAAAAGGATGAAATTCCCCTTATTTTAGGGCAAAAAGACAGAAATTCCTTTTATTTTGTGGCAAAAAGGCAGAAATTTCCCTTATTTTGGGGCAAAATTGCAGAAATTTCACTTATTTCAGGGCAAAATTAAAAAATTCCTTTTATTTTGGAACAAAAAGAAAGAAAATCCGTTTATTTTTGGGTAAAAAGGCAGAAATTTCACTTATTTTGAGGTAAAAAGGCAGAAATTCCTCTTATTTTGGGGCAGGAATGAAGAAATTTCCCTTTTTTGTGGCAAAAGGTATACATTCCCCTTATTTTCGGGCTAAAAAGTAGAAATTCCCCGTATTATGGACAAAATTGCATAAATTCCCCTGATTGTGGGGCAAAAATGATGAAATTCCCTATATGTTGGGGCAAAGAGACAGAAATTCTCATTATTTTGGGGCAAAACTCAGAAATTCCACTTATTTTGGGGCAAAATTCAAGAAATTTCACTTATTTTGGGGCAAAATTGCAGAAATTTCACTTATTTTGGGGCAAAATTGCAGAAATTTCACTTATTTCAGAAAAAAAAGCAAAAATTTTCTTATTTGGGAGCAAAAAGGCACAAATTTCTTTTGTTTTGATACAAAATTGCAGAAATATTTCTTATTTTGGGGCAAAAAGGCAGAAATTTCCCATATTTTGAGGCAAAAATGTAAAAATTCCGCTTATTTTGACGTAAAAAGGCTGAAATTCCCCTTATTTGGGGGCAAAAAGGAAAAAAAATCCCTTATTTTGGGGCAAAAAGACAGAAAATCCCCATATTTCCTGGCAAAAAAGCAGAAATTTCTTTTATTTTGGGGCAAAATTACAGAAATTTCACTTATTTAAGGGCATAATTCAAAAAATCCTTATATTTTGGGGCAAAAAAACAGAAATTCCGTTTATTTTTGGGTAAAACGGCAGAAATTTCACTTATTTTGAGTTAAAAAGGCAGAACTTCCTCTAATTTTGGGGCAAAAATGAAGAAATTTCCCTTTTTTTGTGGCAAAAGGTATTCCTTCCCCTTATTTTCGGGCTAAAAAGTAGAAATTCCTCGTACTTTGGAGTAAAAATGAAGAAATTTCCCTTTTCTATGGAAAAAAGGTATGCATTCTTCTTATTTTCGGACAAAAAGGAAGAAATTCCCCATAATTGGAGCAAAATTGCAGAAATTCCCTTAATTGTTGGGGAAAAATGCAGAAATTCCCCATATGTTGGGGCAAAAAGACAGAAATTCTCCTTATTTTGGGGCAAAACTCAGAAATTCCACTTATTTTGGGGTAAAATCCAGATATTGTCTTTATATTGGCGCAAAATTGCAAAATTTCACTTATTTTGGGCCAAAATTGCCGAAATTTCACTTATTTCAGAGTAATGAGTCAGAAATTTTTCTTATTTTGGGGTAAAAAAAGAGAAATTCCCTTTGTTTTGAGGGAAAAAGACAGAAATTCCACTTATTTAGAGGCAAAAAAGCAGAAATTCCCCGTATTTTGGAGCAAAAATGAAGAAATATCCCTTTTTTATGGCAAAAAGGTATGCACTTTTCTTATTTTCGGGCAAAAATGCAGAAATTCCCCGTATTTTGGAGCAAAATTGCAGAAATTCCCCTAATTGTGGGGCAAAAAGGCAGAAATTCCCTATATGTTGGGGCAAAAAAACAGAAATTCTACTTATTTTGGTGCAAAACTCAGAAATTCCACATATTTTGGGGCATAATTCCAGAAATTTCCCTTATTTTGGTGCGAAATTGCAGAAATTTCACTTATTTGGGGCAAAATTGCAGAAATTTCACTTATTTCAGGGAATAAAGACAGAAATTTTCCTTAGTTTGGGGCAAAAAGGCAGGAATTCCGAATATTTTGTGGCAAAAATGCAGAAATTCCCCTTATTTTGAGGTAAAAAGGCTGAAATTCCCCTTATTTGCGGGCAAAAAGGCAGAAATTTCCCTTATTTTGGGGCAAAATTGCAGAAATATCACTTACTTCAGGGTAATAAGTCAGAAATTTTTCTTATTATGGGGCAAAAAAGATAGAAATTCCCTTTGTTTTGGGGGAAAAAGACAGAAATTCCACTTATTTAGAGGCAAAAAAGCAGAAATTCCCCTCATATTGGAGCAAAAATGAAGAAATTTCTCTTTTTTATGGCAAAAAGGAATGCATTCATCTTACTTTTGAGCAAAAAGGCAGAAATTCCCTGTATTTTCGAGCAAAATTGCAAAAATTCCCCTAATTGTGAGGCAAAAAGGCAGAAATTCCCTATATGTTGGGGCAAAAAGACAGAAATTGTCTTTATTTTGGGGCAATACTCAGAAATTTCACTTATTTTGGGGCAAACTTCCAGAAATTTCACTTATTTCAAAAAAAAATGGAGAAATTTTCTTATTTTGGGGAAAAAGGCAGGAATTTCTCTTATTTTGGTACCAAATTGCAGAAATTTTTCTTATTTTGGGTCAAAAAGGTAGAAATTTTCCATATTTTGGGGCAAAACTCAGAAATTTCATTTATTTTGGGGCAAAATTGCAGAAATTTCACTTATTTCAAAAAAAAAAGCAGAAATTTTTTTATTTTGGGGCAAAAAGGCAGAAATTTCTTTTATTTTGGTACATAATTGCAGAAATTTTTCTTATTTTGGGGCAAAAAGGCAGAAATTTCCCATATTTTGGAGCAAAAATGCAGAAATTCCCCTTATTTTGAGGTAAAAATGCTGAAATTCCCTTTATATGGGGGCAAAAAGGCAGAAATTTTTCTTATTTTGGGGCAAAATTGCAGAAATTTCACTTATTTCAGGGTAATAAGTCACAAATTTTCCTTATTTTGGGGCAAAAAAAAAATTCCCTTTATTTTGGGGGAAAAAGACAGAAAGTCCACTTATTTAGAGGCAAAAAAGAAGAAATTTCTTTTATCTTGGAGCAAAAATGAATAAATTTCCTTTTTCTATGGCAAAAAGGTATGCATTTTTTTTTATTTTTGGGCCAAAAGGCAGAAATTCCCCGTATTTTGGAGCAAAATTGCAGAAATTCCCTATATGATGGGGAAAAAGACAGAAATTCTCCTTATTTTGGGGCAAAATCAGAAATTCCACTTACTTTGCTGCAAAATTCCAGAAATTTCCGTTATTTTGGGGCAAAATTGAAGAAATTCCTTTTATTTTGAGGTAAAAAAAGCTAATATTCCTCTTATGTGGGGGCAAAAAATCAGAAATTTTCCTTATTTTGGGGCAAAATTGCAGAAAGTTCACTTACTTTAGGGTAATAAGTCAGAAATTTTCCTTATTTTGTGGCAAAAAAGAAAGAAATTCCCTTGTTTTAGGGGAAAAAGACAGAAATTCCACTTATTTAGAGGCAAAAAGGCAGAAATTCCCCTTATTTTGGAGCAAAAATGAAAAATTTTTCCTTTTTTATGGCAAAAAGATATGCATTCTTCTTATTTTCGGGCAAAAAGGCAAAAATTCCCCGTATTTTAGAGCAAAATGGCAGAAATTCCCCTAATTGTGGGGCAAAACTCAGAAATTCCCTTTATTTTGGAGCAAAAAAACAGAATTTCTCCTTATTTTGGGGCAAAACTCAGAAATTCCAATTACTTTGGGGCAAAATTTCAGAAATTTCCCTTATTTTGGAGCAAAATTGCAGAAATTTTACTTATTTTGGGGCAAAATTGCAGAAATTTCACTTATTTCATAAAAAAGCAGAAATTTTCTTATTTTGGGGCAAAAAGGCAGAAATTTCATGTATTTTGGTAAAAAATTGCAGAAATTTATCTGATTTTGGGGCAAAAATGCAGAAATTTACCATATTTTGGGGCAAAAATGCAGAAATTCCCCTTATTTTGTGGTAAAAAGCTGAAATTTCCCTTATTTGGGGCTAAAAGGCAGAAATTTTTCCTATTTTGGGGCAAAATTGGAGAAATTTCACTTATTTCAGGGTAATAAGTCACAAATTTTCCTTATTTTGGGGCAAAAAAGACAGAAATTCCCTTTGTTTTGGGGGAAAAAGACAGAAATTCCAGTTATTTCGAGGCAAAAAAGCAGAAATTCCCCTTATATTGGAGCAAAAATGAAGAAATTTCCCTTTTTTATGGCAAAAAGATATGCATTCTTTTTATTTTGGGCAAAAAGGCAGAATTTCCCCGTATTTTGAGCAAAATTGCAGAAATTCTCTTAATTTTGGGGCAAAAAGGCAGAAATTCCTTATATGTTGGGGCAAAAATTCAGAAATTCTTGTTATTTTGGAGCAAAACTCAGAAATTTCACTTATTTTGAAAAAAAATGCAGAAATTTCACTTATTTCAGAAAAAAAAGCAGAAATTTTTTTTATTTTGGGACAAAATAGCAGAAATTTCTTTTATTTTGGTACAAAATTGCAGAAATTTTTATTATTTTGGGGCAAAAAGGCAGAAATTTCCCATATTTTGGGGCAAAATTGCAGAAATTTCACTTATTTCAGGGAAATAAGTCAGAAATTTTCCTTATTTTGGGGCAAAAAACACAGAAATTCCCTTTGTTTTGTAAGAAAAAGACAGAAATTCCACTTATTTAGAGGCAAAAAAGCAGAAATTCCCATTATTTTGGAGCAAAAATGAAGAAATTTCCCTTTTTTATGGCAAAAAGGTATGCATTCTTCTTATTTTAGGGCAAAAAGGCAGAAATTCCTCGTATTTTGGAGCAAAATTGCAGAAATTAAACTAATTGTGGAGCAAAAAGGCTGAAAATCCCTATATGTTGGGGCAAAAAGTCAGAAATTCTTCTTATTTTGCGGCAAAACTTAGAAATTTCACTTATTTTGGGGCAAAATTACAGAAATTTCACTTATTTCAGAAAAAAAGCAGAAATTTTCTTATTTTGGGGCAAAAAGGCAGAAATTTCTTTTATTTTGGTACAAAATTGCAGAAATGTTTCTTATTTTGGGGCAAAATGCAGAAATTTCCCATATTTTGGGGAAAAATACAGAAATTCCCCTAATTTTGAGGTAAAAAGGCTGAAAGTCCCCTTATTTGGGGGAAAAAAGGAAGAAATTTCCCTTATTTTGGCGCAAAATTGTACAAATTTCACTTATTTCAGGGAAATAAGTCAGAAATTTTCCTTATTTTGGGGCAAAAAACACAGAAATTCCCTTTGTTTTGTAAGAAAAAGACAGAAATTCCACTTATTTAGAGGCAAAAAAGCAGAAATTCCCATTATTTTGGAGCAAAAATGAAGAAATTTCCCTTTTTTATGGCAAAAAGGTATGCATTCTTCTTATTTTAGGGCAAAAAGGCAGAAATTCCTCGTATTTTGGAGCAAAATTGCAGAAATTAAACTAATTGTGGAGCAAAAAGGCTGAAAATCCCTATATGTTGGGGCAAAAAGTCAGAAATTCTTCTTATTTTGCGGCAAAACTTAGAAATTTCACTTATTTTGGGGCAAAATTACAGAAATTTCACTTATTTCAGAAAAAAAAGCAGAAATTTTCTTATTTTGGGGCAAAAAGGCAGAAATTTCTTTTATTTTGGTACAAAATTGCAGAAATGTTTCTTATTTTGGGGCAAAATGCAGAAATTTCCCATATTTTGGGGAAAAATACAGAAATTCCCCTAATTTTGAGGTAAAAAGGCTGAAAGTCCCCTTATTTGGGGGAAAAAAGGAAGAAATTTCCCTTATTTTGGGGCAAAATTGTACAAATTTCACTTATTTCAGGAAAATAAGTCAGAAATTTTCCTTATTTTGGGGCAAAAAACACAGAAATTCCCTTTGTTTTGTAAGAAAAAGACAGAAATTCCACTTATTTAGAGGCAAAAAAGCAGAAATTCCCATTATTTTGGAGCAAAAATGAAGAAATTTCCCTTTTTTATGGCAAAAAGGTATGCATTCTTCTTATTTTAGGGCAAAAAGGCAGAAATTCCTCGTATTTTGGAGCAAAATTGCAGAAATTAAACTAACTGTGGAGCAAAAAGGCTGAAAATCCCTATATGTTGGGGCAAAAAGTCAGAAATTCTTCTTATTTTGCGGCAAAACTTAGAAATTTCACTTATTTTGGGGCAAAATTACAGAAATTTCACTTATTTCAGAAAAAAAAGCAGAAATTTTCTTATTTTGGGGCAAAAAGGCAGAAATTTCTTTTATTTTGGTACAAAATTGCAGAAATGTTTCTTATTTTGGGGCAAAATGCAGAAATTTCCCATATTTTGGGGAAAAATACAGAAATTCCCCTAATTTTGAGGTAAAAAGGCTGAAAGTCCCATTATTTGGGGGAAAAAAAGAAGAAATTTCCCTTATTTTGGGGCAAAATTGTACAAATTTCACTTACTTCAGGGTAATAAGTGAGGAATTTTCCTTATTTTGCGGCAAAAAAGACAGAAATTCTTTTTGTTTTAGAAGAAAAAGACAGAAATTCCACTTATTTAGAGGCAAAAAAGCAGAAATTCCTATTATTTTGGAGCAAAAATGAAGAAATTTCCTTTTTTATGGCAAAAAGTTATGCATTCTTCTTATTTTTGGGCAAAAAGGCAGAAATTCCCCGTATTTTGGAGCGAAATTGCAGAAATTCCCCTAATTGTTGGGCAAAAAGGCAGAAATTCCCTATATGTTGTGGCAAAAAGACAGAAATTCTCCTTATTTTGGGGCAATACTCAATAATTCCACTTATTTTGGGGCAAAATTCCAGAAATTTCCCTTATTTTGGGGCAAAATTGCAGAAAGTTGACTTATTTTGGGGCAAAATTGCAGAAATTTTACTTATTTCGGAAAAAAAGCAGAAATTTTCTTATTTTGGGGTAAAAAGGCAGAAATTTCTTTTATTTTGGTACAAAATTGCAGAAATTTTTTTATTTTGGGGCAAAAAGCAGAAATTTTCCATATTTTGGGGCAAAAATTCAGAAATTCTTCTTATTTTGAGGTAAAAATGCTGAAATTCCACTTATTGGGTGCAAAAAAGCAGAAATTTCCCTTATTTTGGGGCAAAATTGCAGAAATTTCACTTATTTCATGGTAATAGGTCAGAAATTTTCCTTATTTTGGGGCAAAAAAGACAGAAATTTCCTTTGTTTTGGGGAAAAAGACAGAAATTCCACTTATTTAGAGGCATAAAAGCAGAAATTCCCCTTAATTTGGAGCAAAAATAAAGAAATTTCCCTTTTTTATGGAAAAAAGGTATGCATTCTTCTCATATTCGGGCAAAAAGGCAGAAATTCCCCGTATTTTGGAGCAAAATTGCAGAAATTCCCCTAATTGTGGGGCAAAAAGGCAGAAATTCCCTATATGTTGGGGCAAAGAGACAGAAATTCTCCTTATTTTGGGCAAAACTTAGAAATTCCACTTATTTTGGGGCAAAATTTCAGAAATTTCCCTTATATTGGGGCAAAATTGCAGAAATTTCACTTATTTTGGGGCAAAATTGCAGAAATTTCTTTTATTTTGGTACAAAATTGCAGAAATTTTGCTTATTTTTGGCAAAAAGGCAGAAATTTCCCATATTTTGGGGCAAAAATGCCAAAATTCCTCTTATTTTAAGGTAAATAGTCTGAAATTCCTCCTATTTTGGAGCAAAAAGGCAGAAATTCCCCTTATTTTGGGGCAAAAAGCAGACATTTCCCTTATTTTGGGGAAAAATTTTAGAAATTTAAATTATTTCAGGGCAAAAAGTCAGAAATTTCTTTTATTTTGGAGAAAAAAGACAGAAATTCTGTTTATTTTTGGGGAAAAGTCAGAAATTGCACTTATTTTGAGTCAAAAATGCGAAAAATTCCCTTATTTGGGGGTAAAAATGAAGAAATTTCCCTTTTTTATGGCAAAAATGTATACATTCTTTTTATTTTCGGGCAAAAAGGCAGAAATTCCCCATATTTTGGAGCAAAATTCCAGAAATTCCCCTAATTTTTGGGCAAAAACGCAGAACTTCCCCTTATTTTGGGGTAAAACTTCAGAAATTTCACTTATTTTGTGGCAAAATGGCAGAAATTCCCTTTATTTTCGGCAAAAAAGGCAGAAAATCCCCGTATTTTGAAGCAAAATTGCAGAAATTCACCTAATTTTTGGGTAAAACATGCAGTAATTTTCTTTATTTTGGGGCAAAAATGCAGAAATTCCCGTTATTTTGAGACAAAATGCAGAAATTCCCCTATTTTAGGGCAAAATTGCAGAAATTTCACTTATTTCAGAGAAAAAAAGCAAAAATTTTTCTTATTTTAGGGCAAAATGCATTAATTCCCATTATTTTGGGGCAAAAAGGCAGAAATTCACCTTATTTTGGAGTAAAATTGCAGACATTTCACATATTTCAGGGAAAAAATGCAGAAATTCTCCTTATTTGGGGGCAAAAAGGCAGAAATTCCCCTTATTTTGGGATAAAATTGCAGAAATTTCCCTTGTTTGGGGGAAAAAAGGCAGAAAATCCCCTTAATTTTGGGCAAAAAGGCAGAAATTCCCCGTATTTTGGAGCAAAATTGCCGAAATTCTCCTAATATTGGGGCAAAAATGCAGAAATTCCATTTATTTGAGGGATATCGGCAGAATTTCTCCTTATTTTTGGAAAAAAGGCAGAAATTCCATGTATTTTGAAGCAAAATTGCAGAAACTCTCCTAATTTTGGGGCAAAAAGGCAGAATTTCCCTTTATTTTAGGGCAAAAATACAGAAATTCTCCTTATTTCGGGGCAAAAATCAGAAATTTCCCTTATCCTGGGGCAAAATTTTAGAAATTTCTTTTATTTGGGTACAGAATTGCAGAAATTTTTCTTATTTTGTGGCAAAAAGGCAGAAATTTTCCATATTTTGGTGCAAAAAGGCTGAAATTCCCCTTATTTTGAGGTAAAATGCTGAAATGCCCCATATTTTGGGGCAAAAAGGCAGAAATTCCTCTCATTTTGGGGCAAAAAGGCACAAATTTCCCTTATTCTCGGGCCAAATTGCAGAAATTTCATTTATTTCAGGGCAAAGAGTCAGAAATTACTTTTATTTTGGGGCAAAAAGCAGAAATTTCTTTTATTTTGGTACAAAATTGAAGAAATTTTCCTTATTTTGGAACAAAAAGTCAGAAATTCCCCATATTTTGGGCAAAAGGCAGAAATTCCCCTTATTTTGAGGTAAAAGGCAGAAATTCCCGTTATTTTGGGGCAAAAAGGCTGAAATTCCCTTTACTTTGTGGCAAAAAGACATAAATTGTTGTTAATTGGGGCAGAAAAGCAAAAATTTTCCTTATTTGGGGGCAATAAGGCAGAAATTCCCCATATTTTGTAGCAAAACGGCAGAAATTCCCCTTATTTGAGGTTAAATGCTGAAATTCCCCTTATTTTGGCAAAAAGGCAGAAATTCCCCTTATTTTGGGGCAAAATTGCAGAAATTTCACTTATTTCAGGGCAAAAAGTCAGAAATTTGCCTTATTTTGGGGCAAAAAGCAGAAATTCTCCTAATTTTGGGGCCAAAAACAGAAATTCCTCGTATTTTGGGGTAAAATTGTGGAAATTTCAAATATTTCAGGGCAAAAAGGCAGAAATTCCATTTTATTTTGGGCAATAAGGCAGAAATTCCCCGTATTTTGGAGCAAAATTTCAGAAATTCCCCTTATATTGGTGCAAAAATGCAGAAATTCCCTTTATTTTGGTTCAATAAGGCAGAAATTTACCGTATTTTGAAGCAAAATTGCACATATTCCCCTAATTTTGAGGGAAAATGCAGAAATTCACATTATTTTGGGGCAAAAAGACAGAAATTCTCCTAATTTTAGGGCAAAAAGTCAGAAATTCGCATTATTATGGGGCAATATTACGGAAATTTTATTTATTTTGGGGCAAAATTGCAGAAATCTCCCTTATTTTGGGGCAAAATTACAGAAATTTCACTTATTTCAGGGAAAAAATACAGAAATTTCTCTTATTTTGGGGCAAAAATGCAGAAACTACTTTTATTTTGGTACAAAATTGCAGAAATTTTTTTTATTTTGGGGCAAAAATACAGAAATTCTCCATATTTTAGGGCAAAAAGGCAGAGATTCCTCTTATTATGAGGTAAAAAGGCTGAAATTCCCCTTATTTTGGGGCAAAATTGAAGAAATTTCACTTATTTCAGGGCAAAATTTAAAAATTCCTTTTATTTTGAAGCAAAAACACAGAAATTCCGTGTATTTTTGGGTAAAAAGGCAGAAATTTCACTTATTTTGAGTTAAAAATGCAGAAATTCCTATTATTTTGCGGCAAAAATGAAGAAATTTCCTTTCTTGTGGCAAAAGGTATACATTCCCCTTATTTTCGGGCTAAATAGGAGAAATTCCCCGTATTTTGAGGCAAAATTGCAGAAATTCCCCTAATTGTGGGGCAAAAAGGCAGAAATCCCTATATGTTGGGGCAAAGAGACAGAAATTATCCTTATTTTGGGGCAAAACTCAGTAATTCCATTTACTTTGGGGCAAAATTCAAGAAATTTCCCTTCTTTTGGGGCAAAATTGCAGAAATTTCACTTATTTTTTGGCAAAATTGCAGAAATTTCACTTATTTCAAGGAAAAAAATACAGAAATTTTCTTATTTGGGGGCAAAAAGGCACAAATTTCTTTTATTTTGGTACAAAATTGCAGAAATTTTTCTTATTTTGGGGCAAAAAGGCAGAAATTTCCCATATTTTGGGGAAAAATGCAAAAATTCGCCTTATTTTGAGGTAAAAAGGCTGAAATTCCCATTATATGGGGGCAAAAAGGCAGAAATTTCCCTTATTTTGGGGCAAAATTGCAGAAATTTCACTTATTTCAGGGTAATAAGTCATAAATTTTCCTTATTTTTGGGCAAAAAAGACAGAAATTCCCTTTGTTTTGGGGGAAAAGACAGAAATTCCACTTATTTAGAGGCAAAAATCAGAAATTCCCCTTATTTTGGAGCAAAAATGAAGAAATTTCCCCTTTTTATGGCAAAAAGGTATGCATTCTTCTTATTTTTGGGCAAAAAGGCAGAAATTTCCCATATTTTGGAGCAAAATTTCAGAAATTCCCCTAATTGTGGGGCAAAAAGGCAGAAATTCCCTATATGTTGGAACAAAAAGAAAGAAATTCTTCTTATTTTGGTGTTAAACTTAGAAATTCCCCTTATTTTGGGGCACAATTCCAGAAATTTCCCTTATTTTGGGGCAAAATTGCAGAAATTTCACTTATTTTGGGGCAAAATTGCAGAAATTTCACTTATTTTGGGGCAAAATTGCAGAAATTTCACTTATTTCAGAAAACAAAAGCAGAAATTTTTCTTATTTTGGGGCAAAAAGGCAGAAATTTCCCACATTTTGTGGCAAAAATGCAGAAATTCCCCTTATTTTGAGGTAAAAAGGCTGAAATTCCTCCTTTTTGCGGGAAAACGGCAGAAATTTCCCTTATTTTAGGGCAAAATTGCAGAAATTTCACTTATTTCAGGGTAATAAGTCAGATATTTTCCTTATTTTGGGGCAAAAAAGACAGAAATTCTTTTTGATTTGGGGGAAAAAGACAGAAATTCCAATTATTTAGAGGCAAAAAAGCAGAAATTCCCCTTATTTTGGGGCAAAATTGCAGAAATTCCTTTAATTGTGGGGCAAAAGGCAGAAATTCCCTATATGTTAAGGAAAAAGACAGAAATTCTCCTTATTTTTGGGCAAAACTCAGAAATTCCACTTATTTTGGGGCAAAATTCTAGAAATTTCCCTTATTTTGGGGCAAAATTGCAGAAATTTTACTTATTTTGGGGAAAAAATTGCAGAAATTTCACTTATTTCAGTGAAAAAAGGCAGAAATTCCCATTATTTTGGGGCAAAAAGCATACATTTTTCTTATTTTGGAAAAAAATTTTAAAAATTTAACTTATTTCAGGGCTAAAAGTCAGAAATTCTTCTTATTTTGGGGCAAAAAGACAGAAATTCTGTTTATTTTTGGGGAAAAGTAAGAAATTGCACTTATTTTGAGTCAAAAAGGCGGAAAATCCCCTTATTTTGGGGTAAAAAGCAGACAGTTCCCTTATTTTGGGAAAAAATTTTAGAAATTTAACTCATTTCAGGGCAAAAAGTCAGAAATTCCCCTTATTTTGTGGCAAAAATTCAGAAATTCTGTTTATTTTTGGGGAAAAGGCAGAAATCGCACTTATTTTGAGTCAAAAAGGCGGAAAATCCCCTTATTTGGGGGTAAAAATGAAGAAATTTCCTTTTTTTATGGCAAAAAGGTATACATTCCCTTCATTTTCAGGCAAAAAGGCAGAAATTCCCCGTATTTTGGAGCAAAATTGCAGAAACTCGCCTAAGTTTGCGGCAAAAATGCAGAAATTCCCCTTATTTTGGGGTAAAACTGCAGAAATTTCACTTATTTCGCGGCAAAATGGCAGAAATTTCCTTTATTTTTGGCGAAAAAGGCAGAAAATCCCTGTATTTTGGAGCAAAATTGCAGAAATTCACCTAATTTTGGAATAAAACATGCAGTAATTTTCTTTATTTTGGGGCAAAAGGCAGAAATTCCCCTTATTTTGGGGTAAAACTGCAGAAATTTCACTTATTTCGCGGCAAAATGGCAGAAATTCCCTTTATTTTCGGCGAAAAAGGCAGAAAATTCCTGTATTTTGGAGCAAAATTGCAGAAATTCACCTAATTTTGGAATAAAACATACAGTAATTTTCTTTATTTTGGGGCAAAATGGAAGAAATTCCCCTTATTTTGGGGCAAAAGGCAGAAATTCCCCTTATCTTAGGGCAAAATTGCAGAAATTTCCTATATTTGGGGACAAAAAACAGAAATTCCCTTTATTTTGGGGCAAAATTGCAGAAAATTCCTTTATTATGGGGAAAAATTGCCGAAATTTCTTTTATTTTAAGGCAATATTGCAGAAATTTCACTTATTTCTGAGAAAAAAGCAATTTTTTTTTTTATTTTAGGGAAAAAATGCATTAATTCCCATTATATTGGGGCAAAAAAGCAGAAATGCACCTTATTTTGGGGTAAAATTGCAGACATTTCACATATTTCAGGGCCAAAAGGCAGAAATTCCCCTTATTTGGGGGCAAAAAAGCAGAAATTGCACTTATTTTTGGATAAAATTGCAGAAATTTACTTTGTTTGGGGCAAAAAGGCAGAAAATCCACTTAATTTCGGGCAAAAAGGCAGAAATTCCCCGTATTTTGGAGCAAAATTGCAGAAATTCCCCTAATATTGGGGCAAAAATGCAGAAATTCCCTTTATTTGGGCAAATCGGCAGAAGTTCCCCTTATTTTCGGGAAAAGAGGCAGAAATTCCCTGTATTTTGAAGCAAAATTGCAGAAACTCCCCTAATTTTGGGGCAAAAAGGCAGAAATTCCCTTTATTTTGTGGCAAAAATACAGAAATTCTCCTTATTTCGGGGCAACAATCAGAAATTTCCCTTATTTTGGGACAAAATTTTAGAAATTTCTGTTATTTTGGTACAGAATTGCAGAAATTTTTCTTATTTTGTGGCAAAAAGGCAGAAATTTTCCATATTTTGGTGCAAAAAGGCTGAAATTCCCCTTATTTTGAGGGAAAATGCTGAAATTCCCCATATTTTGGGGCAAAAAGGCAGAAATTCCCTTCATTTTGGGGCAAAAAGGCACAAATTTCCATTATTTTCAGGCCAAATTGCAGAAATTTCATTTGTTTAAGGGCAAAAAGTCAGAAATTACTTTTATTTTGGGGCAAAAAGCAGAAATTTCTTTTATTTTGGTACAAAATTGATAAAATTATCCTTATTTTGAAACAAAATCAGAAATTCCCCATATTTTGGGCAAAAGGCAGAAATTCCCCTTATTTTGAGGTAAAAAGGCTGAAATTCCCGTTATTTTGGGGCAAAAGGCAGAAATTCCCTTTACTTTGTGGCAAAAAGGCAAATTTCCCGTTAATTGGGGAAGAAAAGCAAAAATTTTCCTTATTTGGGGGCAATAAGGCAGAAATTTTCCATATTTTGTGGCAAAAAGGCAGAAATTCCCCTTATTTGGAGGTAAAATGCTGAAATTCCCCTTATTTTGGCAAAAAGGCAGAAATTCCCCTTATATTAGAACAAAATTGCAGAAATTTCATTTATTATAGGGCAAAAAGTCAGAAATTTGCCTTATTTTGGGGCAAAAAACAGAAATTCTCCTAATTTTGGAGCAAAAAACAGAAATTCCTCTTATTTTGGGGTAAAATTGTGGAAATTTCTAATATTTCAGGGCAAAAAGGCAGAAATTCCACTTTATTTTGGGCAATAAGGCAGAAATTCCCCGTATTTTGGATCAAAATTTCTGAAATTCCCTTTATATTGGTGCAAAAATTCATAAATTCCCTTTATTTTGGTTCAATAAGGCAGATATTCCCCGTATTTTGAAGCAAAATTGCACATATTCCCCTAATTTTGAGGGAAAATGCAGAAATTCACATTATTTTGGTGCCAAAAGACAGAAATTCTCCTTATTTCAGGGCAAAAAGTCAGAAATTCCCCTTATTTCGGGGCAAAATTATAGAAATTTCTTTTATTTTGGGGCAAAATTGCAGAAATCTCCCTTATTTTGGGGCACAATTACAGAAATTTCACTTCTTTCAGGGAAAAAACTCAGAAATTTTTCTTATTTTGGGGCAAAAATGCAAAAATTACTTTTATTTTGGTACAAAATTGCAGAAATTTTCTTTATTTTGGGGCAAAAATACAGAAATTCCCCATATGTTAGGGCAAAAAGGCAGAGATTCCCCTTATTATGATGTAAAAAGGCTGAAATTCCCCTTATTTTATGGCAAAAAGACAGAAATTCCTTTTATTTTGTGGCAAAAAGGCAGAAATTTCCCTTATTTTGGGGCAAAATTGCAGAAATTACACTTATTTCAGAGCAAAATTAAAAAATTCCTTTTATTTTGGGACAAAAAGAAAGAAATTCCGTTTATTTTTGGGTAAAAAGGCTGAAATTTCAATTATTTTGAGGTAAAATGGCAGAAATGTCTTTTATTTTGCGGTAAAAATGAAGAAATTTTCTTTTTTTGTGGCAAAAGGTATACATTCCCCTTATTTTCGGGCTAAAAAGTAGAAATTCCTTGTATTTTGGAGCAAAATTGCAGAAATTCCCCTAATTGTGGGGCAAAAATGCAGAATTTCCCTATATATTGGGGCAAAAAGACAGAAATTCTTTTTATTTTGGGGCAAAACTCAGAAATTCCACTTATTTTGGAACAAAATTCCAGAAATTTCACTTATTTTGGGGCAAAATTGCAGAAATTTTTTTATATTGAGGCAACAATGCAGAAATTTCTTATATTTTGGGGCAAAAATGCAGAAATTCCCCTTATTTTGAGGTAAAAATGCTGAAATTCCTTTTATTTGGGGGCAAAAAGGCAGAAATTTTAATTATTTTGGGGCAAAATTGCAGAAATTTCACTTATTTCAGGGAAAGAAGGCAGAAATTTTCATTATTTTGTGGCAAATAGGCAGAAATTCCTAATATTTTGTGGCAAAAATGCAGAAATTCCCCTTATTTTGAGGTAAAAAAGCTGAAATTTCTCTTATTTGGGGGCAAAAAGACAGAAATTTCCCTTATTTTGCGGCAAAATTGCAGAAATTTCACTTAGTTCAGGGTAATAAATCAGAAATTTTCCTTATTTTTGGGCAAAAAAAACAGAAATTCCCTTTTTTTGGGGGGGAAAAAAACAGAAATTCCACTTATTTAGAGGCAAAAATCAGAAATTCCCCTTATTTTCGAGCAAAATTGCAGAAATTTCCCTTATTTTGGGACAAAATTGCAGAAATTTCACTTATTTTGGGGCAAAATTGCATAAATTTCACTTATTTCAGGGAAAAAAGCCAGAATTTTTCCTTATGTTGGGGCAAAAATGTAGAAATTCCTAACATTTTGTGGCAAAAATGCAGAAATTCCTCTTATTTTGAGGTAAAAATGCTGAAATTCCCCTTATTTGGGGGCAAAAATGCAGAAATTTCTCTTATTTTGGGGCAAAGTTGCAGAAATTTCACTTTTTTCAGGGTAGTAATCAGAAATTTTCTTTATTTTGGGGCAAAAAAGACAGAAATTACCTTTGTTTTGGAGGAAAAAGACAGAAATTCCACTTATTTAGAGGCAAAAAAGGAGAAATTCCCCTTATTTTGAGGCAAAAATGAAGAAATTTCCCTTTTTTATGGCAAAAAAATATGCATTCTTCTTATTTTCGGGCAAAAAGGCAGAAATTCCCCGTATTTTGGAGCAAAATTGCAGAAATTTCCCTAATTGTGGGGCAAAAAGGCAAAATTCCCTATATGTTTGGGCAAAAAAACAGAAATTCTCCTTATTTTGGGGCAAAACTCAGAAATTCCACTTATTTTGGGGCAAAATTCCAGAAATTTCCCTTATTTTGGAGCAAAATTGCAGAAATTTCACTTATTTTGGCGCAAAATTGCAGAAATTTCACTAATTTAATGGAAAAAAGGCAGAAATTTTCCTTATTTTGGGGCAAAAAGGCAGAAATTTGTAATATTTTCTGGCAACAATGCAGAAATTCCGCTTATTTTGACGTAAAAAGGCTAAAATTCCCCTTATTTGGGGGCAAAAAGGCAGAAATTTCCCTTATTTTGCGGCAAAATTGCAGAAATTTCACTTATTTCAGGGTAATAAGTCAGAAATTTTCCTTATTTTGAGGCAAAAAGGACAGAAATTTCCTTTGTTTTGGGGAAAAAAAACAGAAATTGTACTTATTTAGAGGCAAAAAAGTAGAAATTCCTCTTATTTTGGAGCAAAAATGACGGAATTTCTCTTTTTTATGGCAAAAAGGTATGCATTCTTCTTATTTTCAGGCAAAAAAGGCAGAAATTCCCCGTATTTTGGAGCAAAATTGCAGAAATTCCCCTAATTGTAGGGCAAAAAGGCAGAAATTGCCTATATGTTAAGGCAAAAAGACAGAAATACTCCTTATTTTGGGGCAAAACTCAAAAATTCCACTATTTGGGGCAAAATTCCAGAAATGTCCCTTATTTTGGGGCAAATATGCAGAAATGTCAATTATTTTGGGGCAAAATTGCAAAAATTTCACTTATTTCATAATAAAAGCAGAAATTCTCTTATTTTGGGGTAAAAAGGCAGAAATTTCTTTTATTTTGGTACAAAATTGCAGAAATTTTTCTTATTTTAGGGCAAAAAGGCAGAAATTTCCCTTATTTTGGGGCAAAAATACAGAAATTCGCCTTATTTTGAGGTAAAAGGCTGAAATTCCCCTTATTTGTGGGCAAAAAGGCAGAAATTTCCCTTATTTTGGGGCAAAATTGCAGAAATTTCACTTATTTCAGGGTAATAAGTCAGAAATTTTCCTTATTTTGGGGCAAAAAAGACAGAAATTCCCTTTGTTTTGGGGGAAAAAGACAGAAATTCCACTTATTTAGAGGCAAAAATGCAGAAATTCCCCTTATTTTGGAGCAAAATTGCAGAAATTCCCCTAATTGTGGGGCAAAAATGCAGAAATTCTCTATATGTTTGGGCAAAATTCCAGAAATTTCACTTATTTTGGGGCAAAACTCAGAAATTATACTTATTTTGGGGCAAAATTCCAGAAATTTCACTTATTTTGGGGCAAAATTCCAGAAATTTCATTTATTTTGGGGCAAAATTGCAGAATTTCACATATTTCAGAAAAAAAAAGCAGAAATTTTCTATTTGGGGGGCAAAAAGGCAGAAATTTCTTTTATTTTGGTACAAAATTGCAGAAATTTTTTTTATTTTGGGGCAAAAAGCAGAAATTTCCCACATTTTGTTGCAAAAATGCAGAAATTTTCATTATTTTGAGGTAAAAAGGCTGAAATTCCCCTTTTTGGGGGCAAAAAGGCAGAAATTTTTCTTATTTTGGAGCAAAATTGCAGAAATTTCACTTATTTCAAGGTAATAAGTCAGAAATTTACCTTATTTTGTGGCAAAAAAGACAGAAATTCTCTTTGTTTTTGGAATAAAAGACAGAAATTCTACTTTTTTAGAGGCAAAATGCAGAAATTCCTTTTATTTTGGAGCAAAAATGAAGAAATTTCCCATTTCTGTGGCAAAAGGTATACATTCCCTTTATTTTCAGGCTAAAAAGCAGAAATTCCCGTATTTTGAAGCAAAATTGCAGAAATTCCCCTAGTTGTGGGGCAAAAAGGCAGAAATTCCCTATATGTTAGGGCAAAAAGACAGAAATTCTCCTTATTTTGGGGCAAAACTCAGAAATTCTACTTATTTTGGTGCAAAAACACAGAAATTTCTCTTATTTTGGGTTAAAATTGCAAAAATTTTACTTACTTCAGAGTAATAAGTCAGAAATTTTCCTTATTTTGGGGCAAAAAATACAGAAATTACCTTTGTTTTGGGGGAAAAAGAAAGAAATTCCACTTATTTAGAGGCAAAATAGCAGAAATTTCCCTTAATTTGGAGCAAAAATGAAGAAATTTCCCTTTTTTATGGAAAAAGTTATGCATTCTTTTTTTTTTTTTTGGACAAAAGAACAAAAATTCCCGGTATTTTGGAGCAAAATTGCAGAAATTCCCCTAATTGTGGGGTAAAAATGCAGAAATTCCCTATAAGTTGGGGCAAAAAGAAAGAAATTCACCTTAATTTGGGGCAAAATTCAGAATTTCCACTTATTTTGGGGCAAAATTCCAGAAATTTCCCTTATTTTGGAGCAAAATTGCAGAAATTTCCCATATTTTGGGGCAAAAATGCCAAAATTCCTCTTATTTTAAGGTAAATAGTCTGAAATTCCTCCTATTTTGGAGCAAAAAGGCAGAAATTCCCCTTATTTTGGGGCAAAAAGCAGACATTTCCCTTATTTTGGGGAAAAATTTTAGAAATTTAAATTATTTCAGGGCAAAAAGTCAGAAATTTCTTTTATTTTGGAGAAAAAAGACAGAAATTCTGTTTATTTTTGGGGAAAAGTCAGAAATTGCACTTATTTTGAGTCAAAAATGCGAAAAATTCCCTTATTTGGGGGTAAAAATGAAGAAATTTCCCTTTTTTATGGCAAAAATGTATACATTCTTTTTATTTTCGGGCAAAAAGGCAGAAATTCCCCATATTTTGGAGCAAAATTCCAGAAATTCCCCTAATTTTTGGGCAAAACGCAGAACTTCCTCTTATTTTGGGGTAAAACTTCAGAAATTTCACTTATTTTGTGGCAAAATGGCAGAAATTCCCTTTATTTTCGGCAAAAAAGGCAGAAAATCCCCGTATTTTGAAGCAAAATTGCAGAAATTCACCTAATTTTTGGGTAAAACATGCAGTAATTTTCCTTATTTTGGGGCAAAAATGCAGAAATTCCCGTTATTTTGAAACAAAATGCAGAAATTCCCCTATTTTAGGGCAAAATTGCAGAAATTTCACTTATTTCAGAGAAAAAAAGCAAAAATTTTTCTTATTTTAGGGCAAAATGCATTAATTCCCATTATTTTGGGGCAAAAAGGCAGAAATTCACCTTATTTTGGAGTAAAATTGCAGACATTTCACATATTTCAGGGGAAAAATGCAGAAATTCTCCTTATTTGGGGGCAAAAAGGCAGAAATTCCCCTTATTTTGGGATAAAATTGCAGAAATTTCCCTTGTTTGGGGGAAAAAAGGCAGAAAATCCCCTTAATTTTGGGCAAAAAGGCAGAAATTCCCCGTATTTTGGAGCAAAATTGCAGAAATTCTCCTAATATTGGGGCAAAAATGCAGAAATTCCATTTATTTGAGGGATATCGGCAGAATTTCTCCTTATTTTTGGAAAAAAGGCAGAAATTCCATGTATTTTGAAGCAAAATTGCAGAAACTCTCCTAATTTTGGGGCAAAAAGGCAGAAATTCCCTTTATTTTAGGGCAAAAATACAGAAATTCTCCTTATTTCGGGGCAAAAATCAGAAATTTCCCTTATCCTGGGGCAAAATTTTAGAAATTTCTTTTATTTGGGTACAGAATTGCAGAAATTTTTCTTATTTTGTGGCAAAAAGGCAGAAATTTTCCATATTTTGGTGCAAAAAGGCTGAAATTCCCCTTATTTTGAGGTAAAATGCTGAAATGCCCCATATTTTGGGGCAAAAAGGCAGAAATTCCTCTCATTTTGGGGCAAAAAGGCACAAATTTCCCTTATTCTCGGGCCAAATTGCAGAAATTTCATTTATTTCAGGGCAAAGAGTCAGAAATTACTTTTATTTTGGGGCAAAAAGCAGAAATTTCTTTTATTTTGGTACAAAATTGAAGAAATTTTCCTTATTTTGGAACAAAAAGTCAGAAATTCCCCATATTTTGGGCAAAAGGCAGAAATTCCCCTTATTTTGAAGTAAAAGGCAGAAATTCCCGTTATTTTGGGGCAAAAAGGCTGAAATTCCCTTTACTTTGTGGCAAAAAGACATAAATTGTTGTTAATTGGGGCAGAAAAGCAAAAATTTTCCTTATTTGGGGGCAATAAGGCAGAAATTCCCCATATTTTGTAGCAAAACGGCAGAAATTCCCCTTATTTGAGGTTAAATGCTGAAATTCCCCTTATTTTGGCAAAAAGGCAGAAATTCCCCTTATTTTGGGGCAAAATTGCAGAAATTTCACTTATTTCAGGGCAAAAAGTCAGAAATTTGCCTTATTTTGGGGCAAAAAGCAGAAATTCTCCTAATTTTGGGGCCAAAAACAGAAATTCCTCGTATTTTGGGGTAAAATTGTGGAAATTTCAAATATTTCAGGGCAAAAAGGCAGAAATTCCATTTTATTTTGGGCAATAAGGCAGAAATTCCCCGTATTTTGGAGCAAAATTTCAGAAATTCCCCTTATATTGGTGCAAAAATGCAGAAATTCCCTTTATTTTGGTTCAATAAGGCAGAAATTTACCGTATTTTGAAGCAAAATTGCACATATTCCCCTAATTTTGAGGGAAAATGCAGAAATTCACATTATTTTGGGGCAAAAAGACAGAAATTCTCCTAATTTTAGGGCAAAAAGTCAGAAATTCGCATTATTATGGGGCAATATTACGGAAATTTTATTTATTTTGGGGCAAAATTGCAGAAATCTCCCTTATTTTGGGGCAAAATTACAGAAATTTCACTTATTTCAGGGAAAAAATACAGAAATTTCTCTTATTTTGGGGCAAAAATGCAGAAACTACTTTTATTTTGGTACAAAATTGCAGAAATTTTTTTTATTTTGGGGCAAAAATACAGAAATTCTCCATATTTTAGGGCAAAAAGGCAGAGATTCCTCTTATTATGAGGTAAAAAGGCTGAAATTCCCCTTATTTTGGGGCAAAATTGAAGAAATTTCACTTATTTCAGGGCAAAATTTAAAAATTCCTTTTATTTTGAAGCAAAAACACAGAAATTCCGTGTATTTTTGGGTAAAAAGGCAGAAATTTCACTTATTTTGAGTTAAAAATGCAGAAATTCCTATTATTTTGCGGCAAAAATGAAGAAATTTCCTTTCTTGTGGCAAAAGGTATACATTCCCCTTATTTTCGGGCTAAATAGGAGAAATTCCCCGTATTTTGGGGCAAAATTGCAGAAATTCCCCTAATTGTGGGGCAAAAAGGCAGAAATCCCTATATGTTGGGGCAAAGAGACAGAAATTCTCCTTATTTTGGGGCAAAACTCAGTAATTCCATTTACTTTGGGGCAAAATTCAAGAAATTTCCCTTCTTTTGGGGCAAAATTGCAGAAATTTCACTTATTTTTTGGCAAAATTGCAGAAATTTCACTTATTTCAAGGAAAAAAATACAGAAATTTTCTTATTTGGGGGCAAAAAGGCACAAATTTCTTTTATTTTGGTACAAAATTGCAGAAATTTTTCTTATTTTGGGGCAAAAAGGCAGAAATTTCCCATATTTTGGGGAAAAATGCAAAAATTCGCCTTATTTTGAGGTAAAAAGGCTGAAATTCCCATTATATGGGGGCAAAAAGGCAGAAATTTCCCTTATTTTGGGGCAAAATTGCAGAAATTTCACTTATTTCAGGGTAATAAGTCATAAATTTTCCTTATTTTTGGGCAAAAAAGACAGAAATTCCCTTTGTTTTGGGGGAAAAGACAGAAATTCCACTTATTTAGAGGCAAAAATCAGAAATTCCCCTTATTTTGGAGCAAAAATGAAGAAATTTCCCCTTTTTATGGCAAAAAGGTATGCATTCTTCTTATTTTTGGGCAAAAAGGCAGAAATTTCCCATATTTTGGAGCAAAATTTCAGAAATTCCCCTAATTGTGGGGCAAAAAGGCAGAAATTCCCTATATGTTGGAACAAAAAGAAAGAAATTCTTCTTATTTTGGTGTTAAACTTAGAAATTCCCCTTATTTTGGGGCACAATTCCAGAAATTTCCCTTATTTTGGGGCAAAATTGCAGAAATTTCACTTATTTTGGGGCAAAATTGCAGAAATTTCACTTATTTCAGAAAACAAAAGCAGAAATTTTTCTTATTTTGGGGCAAAAAGGCAGAAATTTCCCACATTTTGTGGCAAAAATGCAGAAATTCCCCTTATTTTGAGGTAAAAAGGCTGAAATTCCTCCTTTTTGCGGGAAAACGGCAGAAATTTCCCTTATTTTAGGGCAAAATTGCAGAAATTTCACTTATTTCAGGGTAATAAGTCAGATATTTTCCTTATTTTGGGGCAAAAAAGACAGAAATTCTTTTTGATTTGGGGGAAAAAGACAGAAATTCCAATTATTTAGAGGCAAAAAAGCAGAAATTCCCCTTATTTTGGGGCAAAATTGCAGAAATTCCTTTAATTGTGGGGCAAAAGGCAGAAATTCCCTATATGTTAAGGAAAAAGACAGAAATTCTCCTTATTTTTGGGCAAAACTCAGAAATTCCACTTATTTTGGGGCAAAATTCTAGAAATTTCCCTTATTTTGGGGCAAAATTGCAGAAATTTTACTTATTTTGGGGAAAAAATTGCAGAAATTTCACTTATTTCAGTGAAAAAAGGCAGAAATTCCCATTATTTTGGGGCAAAAAGCATACATTTTTCTTATTTTGGAAAAAAATTTTAAAAATTTAACTTATTTCAGGGCTAAAAGTCAGAAATTCTTCTTATTTTGGGGCAAAAAGACAGAAATTCTGTTTATTTTTGGGGAAAAGTAAGAAATTGCACTTATTTTGAGTCAAAAAGGCGGAAAATCCCCTTATTTTGGGGTAAAAAGCAGACAGTTCCCTTATTTTGGGAAAAAATTTTAGAAATTTAACTCATTTCAGGGCAAAAAGTCAGAAATTCCCCTTATTTTGTGGCAAAAATTCAGAAATTCTGTTTATTTTTGGGGAAAAGGCAGAAATCGCACTTATTTTGAGTCAAAAAGGCGGAAAATCCCCTTATTTGGGGGTAAAAATGAAGAAATTTCCTTTTATTATGGCAAAAAGGTATACATTCCCTTCATTTTCAGGCAAAAAGGCAGAAATTCCCCGTATTTTGGAGCAAAATTGCAGAAACTCGCCTAAGTTTGCGGCAAAAATGCAGAACTTCCCCTTATTTTGGGGTAAAACTGCAGAAATTTCACTTATTTCGCGGCAAAATGGCAGAAATTTCCTTTATTTTTGGCGAAAAAGGCAGAAAATCCCTGTATTTTGGAGCAAAATTGCAGAAATTCACCTAATTTTGGAATAAAACATGCAGTAATTTTCTTTATTTTGGGGCAAAAAGGCAGAAATTCCCCTTATTTTGGGGTAAAACTGCAGAAATTTCACTTATTTCGCGGCAAAATGGCAGAAATTCCCTTTATTTTCGGCGAAAAAGGCAGAAAATTCCTGTATTTTGGAGCAAAATTGCAGAAATTCACCTAATTTTGGAATAAAACATACAGTAATTTTCTTTATTTTGGGGCAAAATGGAAGAAATTCCCCTTATTTTGGGGCAAAAGGCAGAAATTCCCCTTATCTTAGGGCAAAATTGCAGAAATTTCCTATATTTGGGGACAAAAAACAGAAATTCCCTTTATTTTGGGGCAAAATTGCAGAAAATTCCTTTATTATGGGGAAAAATTGCCGAAATTTCTTTTATTTTAAGGCAATATTGCAGAAATTTCACTTATTTCTGAGAAAAAAGCAAATTTTTTTTTATTTTAGGGAAAAAATGCATTAATTCCCATTATATTGGGGCAAAAAAGCAGAAATGCACCTTATTTTGGGGTAAAATTGCAGACATTTCACATATTTCAGGGCCAAAAGGCAGAAATTCCCCTTATTTGGGGGCAAAAAAGCAGAAATTGCACTTATTTTTGGATAAAATTGCAGAAATTTACTTTGTTTGGGGCAAAAAGGCAGAAAATCCACTTAATTTCGGGCAAAAAGGCAGAAATTCCCCGTATTTTGGAGCAAAATTGCAGAAATTCCCCTAATATTGGGGCAAAAATGCAGAAATTCCCTTTATTTGGGCAAATCGGCAGAAGTTCCCCTTATTTTCGGGAAAAGAGGCAGAAATTCCCTGTATTTTGAAGCAAAATTGCAGAAACTCCCCTAATTTTGGGGCAAAAAGGCAGAAATTCCCTTTATTTTGTGGCAAAAATACAGAAATTCTCCTTATTTCGGGGCAACAATCAGAAATTTCCCTTATTTTGGGACAAAATTTTAGAAATTTCTGTTATTTTGGTACAGAATTGCAGAAATTTTTCTTATTTTGTGGCAAAAAGGCAGAAATTTTCCATATTTTGGTGCAAAAAGGCTGAAATTCCCCTTATTTTGAGGGAAAATGCTGAAATTCCCCATATTTTGGGGCAAAAAGGCAGAAATTCCCTTCATTTTGGGGCAAAAAGGCACAAATTTCCATTATTTTCAGGCCAAATTGCAGAAATTTCATTTGTTTAAGGGCAAAAAGTCAGAAATTACTTTTATTTTGGGGCAAAAAGCAGAAATTTCTTTTATTTTGGTACAAAATTGATAAAATTATCCTTATTTTGAAACAAAATCAGAAATTCCCCATATTTTGGGCAAAAGGCAGAAATTCCCCTTATTTTGAGGTAAAAAGGCTGAAATTCCCGTTATTTTGGGGCAAAAGGCAGAAATTCCCTTTACTTTGTGGCAAAAAGGCAAATTTCCCGTTAATTGGGGAAGAAAAGCAAAAATTTTCCTTATTTGGGGGCAATAAGGCAGAAATTTTCCATATTTTGTGGCAAAAAGGCAGAAATTCCCCTTATTTGGAGGTAAAATGCTGAAATTCCCCTTATTTTGGCAAAAAGGCAGAAATTCCCCTTATATTAGAACAAAATTGCAGAAATTTCATTTATTATAGGGCAAAAAGTCAGAAATTTGCCTTATTTTGGGGCAAAAAACAGAAATTCTCCTAATTTTGGAGCAAAAAACAGAAATTCCTCTTATTTTGGGGTAAAATTGTGGAAATTTCTAATATTTCAGGGCAAAAAGGCAGAAATTCCACTTTATTTTGGGCAATAAGGCAGAAATTCCCCGTATTTTGGATCAAAATTTCTGAAATTCCCTTTATATTGGTGCAAAAATTCATAAATTCCCTTTATTTTGGTTCAATAAGGCAGATATTCCCCGTATTTTGAAGCAAAATTGCACATATTCCCCTAATTTTGAGGGAAAATGCAGAAATTCACATTATTTTGGTGCCAAAAGACAGAAATTCTCCTTATTTCAGGGCAAAAAGTCAGAAATTCCCCTTATTTCGGGGCAAAATTATAGAAATTTCTTTTATTTTGGGGCAAAATTGCAGAAATCTCCCTTATTTTGGGGCACAATTACAGAAATTTCACTTCTTTCAGGGAAAAAACTCAGAAATTTTTCTTATTTTGGGGCAAAAATGCAAAAATTACTTTTATTTTGGTACAAAATTGCAGAAATTTTCTTTATTTTGGGGCAAAAAATACAGAAATTCCCCATATGTTAGGGCAAAAAGGCAGAGATTCCCCTTATTATGATGTAAAAAGGCTGAAATTCCCCTTATTTTATGGCAAAAAGACAGAAATTCCTTTTATTTTGTGGCAAAAAGGCAGAAATTTCCCTTATTTTGGGGCAAAATTGCAGAAATTTCACTTATTTCAGGGCAAAATTAAAAAATTCCTTTTATTTTGGGACAAAAAGAAAGAAATTCCGTTTATTTTTGGGTAAAAAGGCTGAAATTTCAATTATTTTGAGGTAAAATGGCAGAAATGTCTTTTATTTTGCGGTAAAAATGAAGAAATTTTCTTTTTTTGTGGCAAAAGGTATACATTCCCCTTATTTTCGGGCTAAAAAGTAGAAATTCCTTGTATTTTGGAGCAAAATTGCAGAAATTCCCCTAATTGTGGGGCAAAAATGCAGAATTTCCCTATATATTGGGGCAAAAAGACAGAAATTCTTTTTATTTTGGGGCAAAACTCAGAAATTCCACTTATTTTGGAACAAAATTCCAGAAATTTCACTTATTTTGGGGCAAAATTGCAGAAATTTTTTTTATATTGAGGCAACAATGCAGAAATTTCTTATATTTTGGGGCAAAAATGCAGAAATTCCCCTTATTTTGAGGTAAAAATGCTGAAATTCCTTTTATTTGGGGGCAAAAAGGCAGAAATTTTAATTATTTTGGGGCAAAATTGCAGAAATTTCACTTATTTCAGGGAAAGAAGGCAGAAATTTTCATTATTTTGTGGCAAATAGGCAGAAATTCCTAATATTTTGTGGCAAAAATGCAGAAATTCCCCTTATTTTGAGGTAAAAAAGCTGAAATTTCTCTTATTTGGGGGCAAAAAGACAGAAATTTCCCTTATTTTGCGGCAAAATTGCAGAAATTTCACTTAGTTCAGGGTAATAAATCAGAAATTTTCCTTATTTTTGGGCAAAAAAACCAGAAATTCCCTTTTTTTGGGGGGGAAAAAAACAGAAATTCCACTTATTTACAGGCAAAAATCAGAAATTCCCCTTATTTTCGAGCAAAATTGCAGAAATTTCCCTTATTTTGGGACAAAATTGCAGAAATTTCACTTATTTTGGGGCAAAATTGCATAAATTTCACTTATTTCAGGGAAAAAAGCCAGAATTTTTCCTTATGTTGGGGCAAAAATGTAGAAATTCCTAACATTTTGTGGCAAAAATGCAGAAATTCCTCTTATTTTGAGGTAAAAATGCTGAAATTCCCCTTATTTGGGGGCAAAAATGCAGAAATTTCTCTTATTTTGGGGCAAAGTTGCAGAAATTTCAATTTTTTCAGGGTAGTAATCAGAAATTTTCTTTATTTTGGGGCAAAAAAGACAGAAATTACCTTTGTTTTGGAGGAAAAAGACAGAAATTCCACTTATTTAGAGGCAAAAAAGGAGAAATTCCCCTTATTTTGAAGCAAAAATGAAGAAATTTCCCTTTTTTATGGCAAAAAAATATGCATTCTTCTTATTTTCGGGCAAAAAGGCAGAAATTCCCCGTATTTTGGAGCAAAATTGCAGAAATTTCCCTAATTGTGGGGCAAAAAGGCAAAATTCCCTATATGTTTGGGCAAAAAAAGAGAAATTCTCCTTATTTTGGGGCAAAACTCAGAAATTCCACTTATTTTGGGGCAAAATTCCAGAAATTTCCCTTATTTTGGAGCAAAATTGCAGAAATTTCACTTATTTTGGCGCAAAATTGCAGAAATTTCACTAATTTAATGGAAAAAAGGCAGAAATTTTCCTTATTTTGGGGCAAAAAGGCAGAAATTTGTAATATTTTCTGGCAACAATGCAGAAATTCCGCTTATTTTGACGTAAAAAGGCTAAAATTCCCCTTATTTGGGGGCAAAAAGGCAAAATTCCAGAAATGTCCCTTATTTTGGGGCAAATATGCAGAAATGTCAATTATTTTGGGGCAAAATTGCAAAAATTTCACTTATTTCATAATAAAAGCAGAAATTCTCTTATTTTGGGGTAAAAAGGCAGAAATTTCTTTTATTTTGGTACAAAATTGCAGAAATTTTTCTTATTTTAGGGCAAAAAGGCAGAAATTTCCCTTATTTTGGGGCAAAAATACAGAAATTCGCCTTATTTTGAGGTAAAAGGCTGAAATTCCCCTTATTTGTGGGCAAAAAGGCAGAAATTTCCCTTATTTTGGGGCAAAATTGCAGAAATTTCACTTATTTCAGGGTAATAAGTCAGAAATTTTCCTTATTTTGGGGCAAAAAAGACAGAAATTCCCTTTGTTTTGGGGGAAAAAGACAGAAATTCCACTTATTTAGAGGCAAAAATGCAGAAATTCCCCTTATTTTGGAGCAAAATTGCAGAAATTCCCCTAATTGTGGGGCAAAAATGCAGAAATTCCCTATATGTTTGGGCCAAATTCTAGAAATTTCACTTATTTTGGGGCAAAACTCAGAAATTATACTTATTTTGGGGCAAAATTCCAGAAATTTCACTTATTTTGGGGCAAAATTCCAGAAATTTCATTTATTTTGGGGCAAAATTGCAGAATTTCACATATTTCAGAAAAAAAAAGCAGAAATTTTCTATTTGGGGGGCAAAAAGGCAGAAATTTCTTTTATTTTGGTACAAAATTGCAGAAATTTTTTTTATTTTGGGGCAAAAAGCAGAAATTTCCCACATTTTGTGGCAAAAATGCAGAAATTTTCATTATTTTGAGGTAAAAAGGCTGAAATTCCCCTTTTTGGGGGCAAAAAGGCAGAAATTTTTCTTATTTTGGGGCAAAATTGCAGAAATTTCACTTATTTCAAGGTAATAAGTCAGAAATTTACCTTATTTTGTGGCAAAAAAGACAGAAATTCTCTTTGTTTTTGGAATAAAAGACAGAAATTCTACTTTTTTAGAGGCAAAATGCAGAAATTCCTTTTATTTTGGAGCAAAAATGAAGAAATTTCCCATTTCTGTGGCAAAAGGTATACATTCCCTTTATTTTCAGGCTAAAAAGCAGAAATTCCCGTATTTTGAAGCAAAATTGCAGAAATTCCCCTAGTTGTGGGGCAAAAAGGCAGAAATTCCCTATATGTTAGGGCAAAAAGACAGAAATTCTCCTTATTTTGGGGCAAAACTCAGAAATTCTACTTATTTTGGTGCAAAAACACAGAAATTTCTCTTATTTTGGGTTAAAATTGCAAAAATTTTACTTACTTCAGAGTAATAAGTCAGAAATTTTCCTTATTTTGGGGCAAAAAATACAGAAATTACCTTTGTTTTGGGGGAAAAAGAAAGAAATTCCACTTATTTAGAGGCAAAATAGCAGAAATTCCCCTTAATTTGGAGCAAAAATGAAGAAATTTCCCTTTTTTATGGAAAAAGTTATGCATTCTTTTTTTTTTTGGACAAAAGGACAAAAATTCCCGGTATTTTGGAGCAAAATTGCAGAAATTCCCCTAATTGTGGGGTAAAAAGGCAGAAATTCCCTATAAGTTGGGGCAAAAAGAAAGAAATTCACCTTAATTTGGGGCAAAATTCAGAAATTCCACTTATTTTGGGGCAAAATTCCAGAAATTTCCCTTATTTTGGAGCAAAATTGCAGAAATTTCACATATTTTGGGCAAAATTGCAGAAATTTCACTTATTTCAGGAAAAAAGGCAGAAATTTTCCTTATTTTGGGGCAAAAAGGCAGAAATTTTTTTTTATTTTGGTACAAAATTGCAGAAATTTTTCTTATTTTGGAGCAAAAAGGCAGAAATTTCCCATATTTTGGGGCAAAAATGCAGAAATTCCCCTTATTTTGAGGTAAAAAGGCTGAAATTCCCCTTATTGGGGGCAAAAAGGCAGAAATGTCACTTATTTAGTGGCAACATTGCAGAAATTTCACTTACTTCATAGAAAAAAGGCAGAAATTTTCCTTATTTGGGACAAAAAGGCAGAAATTTTTAATATTTTGTGGCAAAATGCAGAAATTCCTCTTATTTTTAGGTAAAAATGCTTAAATTTCCCTTATTTGGGGGCAAAAAGGAAGAAATTTCCCTTATTTTGGGGCAAAATTACAGAAATTTCACTTTTTTCAGGGTAATAAGTCAGAAATTGTCCTTATTTTGGAGCAAAAAAAACAGGAATTCCTTTTGTTTTGGGGGAAAAAGACAGAAATTCCACTTATTTAGATGCAAAAAAGCAGAAATTTCCCTTATTTTGGAGTAAAAATGAAGAAATTTCCCTTTTTTATGGCAAAAAGTTATGCATTCTTCTTATTTTCAGGCAAAAAGGCAGAAATTCCCGTATTATGGAGCATAATTGCAGAAATTTCCCTAATTGTGGGGCAAAAAGGCAGAAATTTTCTATATGTTGGGGCAAAAGACAGAAATTCTCCTTATTTTGGGGCAAAACTCAGAAATTCCACTTATTTTCGGGCAAAATTCCAGAAATTTCCCTTATTTTGGGGCAAAATTGCAAAAATTTCACTTATTTTGTGGAAAAATTGCATAAATTTCACTTATTTCAGAAAAAAAGCAGAAATTTTTTTTATTTTGGGGCAGAAAGGCAGAAATTTCCCAAATTTTGGGGCAAAAATGCAGAAATTCCCATTATTTTGAGAAAAAAGGATGAAATTCCCCTTATTTGGGGGCCAAAAGGCAGAAATTTCCCTTATTTCAGGGTAATAAGTCAGAAATTTTCTTTATTTTGAGGCAAAAAAGACAGAAATTCCCTTTGTTTTGGGGGAAAAAGACAGAAATTCCAATTTTTAGAGGCACAATGCAGAAATTCCTTTTATTTTGGAGCAAAATGAAGATATTTCCCTTTTTTGTGGCAAAAGATATACATTCCCATTATTTTCAGGCTGAAAAGCAGAAATTCCCCGTATTTTGGAGCAAAATTGCAGAAATTCCCCTAATTGTGAGGCAAAAAGGCAGAAATTCCCTATATGTTAGGGCAAAAAGATAGAAATTCTCCTTATTTTAGGGCAAAACTCAGAAATTCCACTTATTTTGGGGCAAAATTCCAGAAATTTCCTTTATTTTGGGGCAAAATTGCAGAAATTTCACTTATTTCAGGGAATAAAATCAGAAATTTTCCTTATTTTGAGGCAAAAGGGCAGAAATTCCTAATATTTTGTGGCAAAAATGCAGAAATTCCCCTTATTTTCAGGTAAAAAGGCTGAAATTCCCCTTATTTGGGGGCAAAAAGGCAGAAATTTCCTTTATTTTTGGAAAAAATAGCAGAAATTTCACTTACTTCACGGTAATAAGTCAGAAGTTTTCCTTATTTTGGGGCAAAAAATAGAGAAATTACCTTTGTTTTGGGGGAAAAAGAAAGAAATTCCACTTATTTAGAGCCAAAAAGCAGAGATTCCCCTTATTTTGGAACAAAAATGAAGAAATTTCCCTTTTTTTATGGCAAAAAGGTATGCATTCTTCTTATTTCCGGGAAAAAAGGCAAAAATTCCCCGTATTTTGGAGCAAAATTGCAGAAATTCCCCTAATTGTGGGGCAAACAGGCAGAAATTCTCTATATGTTGGGGCAAAAAAACAGAAATTTTCTTTATTTTGGGGAAAAACTCAGAAATTCCACATATTTTGGGGCAAAATTCCTGAGATTTCCCTTATTTTGGGGCAAAATTGCAGAAATTTCACTTATTTTAGGGCAAAATTGCAGAAATTTCATTTTTTTAAGGAAAAAAATACAGAAATTTTCCTTATTTTGGGGCAAAAAGGCAAAAAATCCTAATATTTTGTGGCAAAAATGCAGAAATTCCCCTTATTTTGAGGTAAAAAGGCTGAAATTCCCCTTATTTGGGTGCAAAAAGGCAGAAATTTCCCTTATTTTGCGGCACAATTGCAGAAATTTTACTTATTTCAGGGTAATAAGTCAGAAATTTTCCTTACTTTGGGGGAAAAAAGAGAGGAATTTCCATTGTTTTGGGGGGAAAATACAGAAATTCCAATTATTTAGAGGCAAAAAAGAAGAAATTCTTCTTATTTTGTAGCAAAAATTAAGAAATTTTCCTTTTTTATGGCAAAAAGTTATGCATTCTTTACATTTTTTAGGAAAAAGGCAGAAATTCCCCGTATTTTGGTGCAAAATTGCAGAAATTCTCCTAATTGTGGGGTAAAAAGGCATCAATTCCCTATATGTTGGGGCAAAAAGTCAGAAATTCTCCTTATTTTGGGGCAAAACTCAGAAATTCCACTTATTTTGGGGCAAAATCCAGAAATTTCCCTTATTTTGGGACAAAATTTCAGAAATTTCACTTATTTTTGGGCAAAATTGCAGAAAGTTCACTTATTTCAGGAAAAAAAGGCAGAAATTTTCCTTATTTTGGGGCAAAAAGTCAGAAATTCCTAATATTTTGTGGCAAAAATGTAGAAATTCCCCTTATTTTGAGGTAAAAGGCTGAAATTTCCCTTATTTGGGAGCAAAAATGCAGAAATTTCCCTTATTTTGGGGCAAAATTGCAGAAATTTCACTTATTTCAGGGTAGTAAGTCAGAAATTTTCCTTATTTTGGGGCAAAAAAGAAAGGAATTCCTTTTGTTTTGGGGGAAAAAGACAGCAATTCCACTTATTTAGAGGGAAAAAAGCAGAAATTTTCCTTATTTTGGAGAAAAATGAAGAAATTTCCCCTTTTTATGGCAAAAAGGTATGCATTCTTCTTTTTTTGGGCAAAAAAGGAGAAATTCCCCGTATTTTGGAGCAAAATTGCAGAAATTCCCCCAATTGTGGGGCAAAAATGCAGAAGTTTCCTATATGTTGGGGCAAAAATTCAGAAATTCTCCTAATTTTGGGGCAAAACTCAGAAATTCCACTTATTTTGGTAAAATTTCAGAAATTTCACTTATTTTGAGGTAAAATTGCAGAAATTTCACTTATTTTGGGGCAAAATTGCAGAAATTTCACTTATTTCAGAAAAAAAAGCAGAAATTTTCTTATTTGGAACCAAAAAGGCAGAAATTTCTTATATTTTGCTACAAAATTGCAGAAATTTTTCTTACTTTGGGGAAAAAAGGCAGAAATTCCTAATATGTTGTGGCAAAAATGCAGAAATTCCCCTTTATTTTGAGGTGAAAAGGCTGAAATTCCCCTTTTTGTGGGCGAAAAGGCAGAAATTTCCCTTATTTTGGGGCAAAATTGCAAAAATTTCACTTACTTCAGAGTAATAAGTCACAAATTTTCCTTATTTTGGGGCAAAAAAGACAGAAATTACCTTTGTTTTGGGGGAAAAAGAAAGAAATTCCACTTTTTTAGAGGCAAAAAAGCAGAAATTTGCCTTATTTTAGAGCAAAAATGAAGAAATTTCTATTTTTTATAGCAAAAAAGTATGCATTCTTTTTATTTTTGGGCAAAAAGACAGAAATTCCCCGTATTTTGGAGCAAAATTGCAGAAAGTCCCCTAATTGTTGGGTAAAAAGGCAGAAATTCCCTATATGTTGGGGCAAAAAGACAGAAATTCTCCTTATTTTGGGGCAAAACTCAGAAATTCCACTTCTTTTGGGGCAAAATCCCAGAAATTTCCCTTATTTTGGAGCAAAATTGCAGAAATTTCACTTATTTTGGGGCAAAATTGCAGAAATTTCACTTATTTCAGGGAAAAAAGGCAGAAAGTTTCCTTATTTTGTGGCAAAAACGCAGAAATTTCTTTTATTTTGGAGCAAAATTGCAGAAATTTCACTTATTTTGGGGCAAAATTGCATAAATTTCACTTATTTCAGGGAAAAAAGGCAGAAATTTTCCTTATTTTGGGGCAAAAATGGAGAAATTCCTAATATTTTGTGGCAAAAATGCAGAAATTCCCCTTATTTTGAGGTAAAAAGGCTGAAATTTCCCTTATTTGGGGGCAAAAATGCAGAAATTACTCTTATTTTGGCGCAAAATTGCAGAAATTTCACTTATTTCATAAAAAAAGCAGAAATTCTCTTATTTTGGGGCAAAAAGGCAGAAATTTCTTTTATTTTGGTATAAAATTGCAGAAATTTTTCTTATTATAGGGCAAAAAGGCAAAAATTTCCCTTATTTTGGGGCAAAAATGCAGAAATTTCACTTATTTCAGGGTAATAAGTCAGAAATTTTCTTTATTTTGGGGCAAAAAAGACAGAAATTCCCTTTGTTTGGGGGGAAAAGACAAAAATTCCACTTATTTAGAGGCAAAAATGCAGAAGTTCCCCTTATTTTGGAGCAAAATTGCAGAAATTCCCCTAATTTTGGGGCAAAAATGCAGAAATTTTCGATATGTTGGGGCAAAAATACAGAAATTCTCTTTATTTTGGGGCAAAACTCAGAAATTCCACTTATTTTGAGGCAAAATTTCAGAAATTTCCCTTATTTTGGGGCAAAATTGCAGAAATTTCACTTATTTTGGGGCAAAATTGCAGAAATTTCACTTATTTCAGGGAAAAAAAGCAGAAATTTTACTTATTTTGGGGAAAAAGGCTAAAATTCCTAATATTTTGTGGCAAAAATGTAGAAATTCCCCATATTTTGAGGTAAAAAGGCTGAAATTCCCCTTATTTTAGGTCAAAAAGGCAGAAATTTCCCTTATTTTCGGGCAAAATTGCAGAAATTTCACTTATTTCAGGGTAATAAGTCAGAAATTTTCCTTATTTTGGGGCAAAAAGGACAGAGATTTCCTTTGTTTTGTGTGAAAAAGACAGAAATTCCACTTATTTAGTGACAATAAAGCAGAAATTCCTCCTACTTTGGAGCAAAAATAAGGAAATTTCTCTTTTTTATGGCAAAAAGGTATGCATTCTTCTTATTTTTGGGGAAAAAGGCAGAAATTCCCGGTATTTTGGAGCAAAATTGCAGAAATTCCCCTAATTGTGGGGCAAAAAGGCAGAAATTCCCTATATGTTTGGGCAAAAAGACAGAAATTCTCTTTATTTGGGGTCAAAACTAAGAAATTTCACTTATTTTGGGGCAAAATTCCAGAAATTTCCATTATTTTGGGGCAAAATTGCAGAAATTTCACTTACTTTGGGGCAAAATTGCATAAATTTCTCTTATTTTGGGGCAAAATTGCAGAAATTTCATTTATTTCAGAAAAAAAGCAGAATTTTTCTTATTTTGGGGCAAAAAGGCAGAAATTTCTTTTATTTGGTACAAAATTGCAGATATTTTTATTATTTTGGGGCAAAAAAGCAGAAATTTCCCATAATTTGTGGCAAAAATGCAGAAATTCCCCTTATTTTGAGGAAAAAGGCTGAAATTCCCCTTATTTGGGGGCAAAAAGGCAGAAATTTCCCATATTTTGGGGCAAAATTGCAGAAATTTCACATATTTCAGAGTAATAAGTCAGAAATTTTCATTATTTTGAGGCAAAAAGTACAGAAATTCCCTTTGTTTTGGGGGAAAAAGACAGAAATTCCACTTATTTAGAGGCAAAAAAGCAGAAATTCCCTTTATTTTGGAGCAATAATGAAGAAATTTCCCATTTTTATTGCAAAAAGTTATGCATTCTTTTTATTTTTGGGCAAAAAGGCAGAAATTCCCCGTATTTTGTAGCAAAATTGCAGAAATTCCCTTAATTGTGGGGCAAAAAAGCAAAAGTTTTCTATATGTTGGGGCAAAAAGACAGAAATTCTCCTTATTTTGGGGCAAAACTCAGAAATTCCACTTATTTTGGGGCAAAATTCCAGAAATTTCCCTTATTATGGGGAAAAATTGCAGAAATTTCACTTATTTTGGGGCAAAATTGCAGAAATTTCACTTATTTCATAAAAAAAGCAGAAATTTTCTTATTTTGGGGCAAAGAGGCAGAAATTTTTTTTTATTTTGGTACAAAATTGCCGAAATTTTTCTTATTTTAGGGCAAAAAGGCAGAAATTTCCCTTTCTTTGGGGCAAAAATGCAGAAATTCCACTTAATTTGCGGTAAAAGCCTGAAATTCCCCTTATTTGGGGACAAAAAGGCAGAAATTCCCCATATTTTGGGGCAAAATTGCAGAAATTTCACTTATTTCAGGGTAATATGTCAGAAAATTTCCTTATTTTGGGGCAAAAAAGACAGAAAATCTTATTGTTTTGGGGAAAATAAACAGAAATTCCACTTATTAGGAGGCAAAAAAGCAGAAATTCCCCTTATTTTGGAGCAAAATTGCAGAAATTCCCATAATTGTGGGGCAAAAATGCAGAAATTCCCTATATGTTGGGGCAAAAAGACAGAAATTCTCATTATTTTGAGGAAAAACTCAGAAATTCCACTTATTTTGGGGCAAAATTCCAGAAATTTCACTTATTTTTGGCAAAATTCCAGAAATTTCACTTATTTTGTGTCGAAATTGCAGAAATTTCACTTATTTCAGAAAAAAAAAAAGCAGAAATTTTCCTATTTGGGGCAAAAAGGCAGAAATTTCTTTTATTTTGGTACAAAATTGCAGAAATTTTTCTTATTTTGTGGCAAAAACGCAGAAACTTGCCATATTTTGGGGCAAAAATGCAGAAATTCCCCTTATTTTGAGGAAAAAGGCTGAAATTCCCTTATTTGGGGACAAAAATGCAGAAATTTCCCATATTTTGGGGCAAAATTGCAGAAATTTCACTTATTTCAGGGTAATAGGTCAGAAATTTTCTTTGTTTTGGGGCAAAAAAGACAGAAAATCTTTTTGTTTTCGGGAAAATAGACAGAAATTTCACTTATTTAGAGGCAAAAAAGCAGAAATTCCTCTTATTTTAGAGCAAAATTGCAGAAATTCCCCTAATTGTGGGGCAAAAATGCAGAAATTCCCTATATGTTGGGGCAAAAAGACAGAAATTCTCCTTATTTTGGGGGAAAACTGAGAAATTCCACTTATTTTGGGGCAAAATTCCAGAAATTTCACTTATTTTGGGGCAAAATTGCAGAAATTTCACTTATTTTGTGGCAAAATTGCAGAAATTTCACTTATTTCAGAAAAAAAAAGCAGAAATTTTCCTATTTGGGGCAAAAAGGCAGAAATTTCTTTTATTTTGGTACAAAATTGCAGAAATTTTTCTTATTTTGGGGCAAAAAAGCAGAAATTTCCCATATTTTGGGGCAAAAATGCAGAAATTCCCCTTATTTTGAGGAAAAAGGCTGAATTTCCCCTTATTTGGGGGCAAAAAGGCAGAAATTTCCCATATTTTGGGGCAAAATTGCAGAAATTTCACTTATTTCATGGAAATAAGTCAGAAGTTTTCTTTATTTTGGGGCAAAAAAGACAGAAATTCCCTTTGTTTTGGGAGAAAAGGACAGAAATTCCACTTTTTTAGAGGCAAAATGCAGAAATTCCTTTTATTTTGGAGCATAAATGAAGATATTTCCCTTTTTTGTGGCAAAAGGTACATATTCCCCTTATTTTCAGGCTAAAAAGCAGAAATTCCCCGTATTTTGGAGCAAAATTGCAGAAATTTCCTTAATTGTGGGGCAAAAAGGCAGATATTCCCTATATGTTAGGGCAAAAAGACAGAAATTCTCCTTATTTTGGTGCAAAACTCAGAAATTCCACTTCTTTTGGGGCAAAATGCCCGAAATTTTTCTTATTTTGGGGCAAAATTGCAGAAATTTCACTTATTGTGGGGTAAAATTGCAGAAATTTCACTTATTTAAGGGAAAAAAGGCAGATATTTTCTTATTTTGGGGCAAAAAGGCAGAAATTTTTTTTATTTTGGTACAAAATTGCAGAAATTTTTCTTATTTTGGGGCAAAAAGGCAGAAATTTCCCATATTTTGGGGCAATTATGCAGAATTTCCCCTTATTTTGAGGTAAAAAGGCTGAAATTCCCCTTATTTGGGGGCAAAAAGGCACAAATTTCCCTTTTTTGGGGCAAAATTACAGAAATTTCACTCTTTTCAGGGTAATAAGTCAGAAATTGTCCTTATTTTGGGGCAAAAAAAAAAACAGAAATTCCTTTTGTTTTGGGGGAAAAAGACAGAAATTCCACTTATTTAGAGGCAAAAAAGCAGAAATTACCCTTATTTTGGAGCAATAATGAAGAAATTTCCCTTTTTTATAGCAAAAACGTATGCATTCTTCTTATTTTCGGGCAAAAAGGCAGAAATTCTCCGTATTTTGGAGCAAAATTGCAGAAATTCTCTTAATTGTGGGGCAAAAAAACAGAAGTTTTCTATATGTTGGGGCAAAAAGAGAGAAATTCTCCTTATTTTGGGGCAAAACTCAGAAATTCCACTTATTTTGGGGCAAAATTTCAGAAATTTTCTTTATTTTGGAGCAAAATTGCAGAAATTTCATTTATTTTGCTGCAAAATTGCAGAAATTTCACTTATTTAAGGGAAAAAAGGCAGAAATTTTCCTTATTTTGGGGCAAAAAGGCAGAAATTCCTAATATTTTGTGGCAAAAATGCAGAAATTCCCATTATTTTGAGGTGAAAATGCTGAAATTCCCCTTATTTGGTGGCAAAAATGCAGAAATTTTTCTTATATTGGGGCAAAATTGCAGAAATTTCACTTATTTCAGGGTAATAAGTCAGAAATTTTCCTTATTTTGAGGCAAAAAAGACAGAAATTTCCTTTGTTTTGGGGAAAAAAGACAGAAATTCTACTTATTTAGAGGAAAAAAAGCAGAAATTCCTCTTATTTTGGAGCAAAAATGAAGAAATTTTTTTTTTTTATGGCAAAAAAGTATGCATTCTTCTTATATTCGGGCAAAAAAGGCAGAAATTCCCCATATTTTGGAGCAAAATTGCAGAAATTCCCCTAATTGTGGAGCAAAAAGGCAGAAATTCCCTATATGTTGAGGCAAAAAGACAGAAATACTCCTTATTTTGGGGCAATACTCAGAAATTCCACTTATTTTGGGGCAAAATTCCAGAAATTTCCCTTATTTTGGGGCAAAATTGCAGAAATTTCACTTATTGTGGGGCAAAATTGCAGAAATTTCACTTATTTAAGGGAAAAAAGGCAGATATTTTCTTATTTTGGGGCAAAAAGGCAGAAATTTTTTTTATTTTGGTACAAAATTGCAGAAATTTTTCTTATTTTGGGGCAAAAAGGCAGAAATTTCCCATATTTTGGGGCAATTATGCAGAAATTCCCTTTATTTTGAGGTAAAAAGGCTGAAATTCCCCTTATTTGGGGGCAAAAAGGCAGAAATTTCCCTTTTTTTGGGGCAAAATTACAGAAATTTCACTCTTTTCAGGGTAATAAGTCAGAAATTGTCCTTATTTTGGGGCAAAAAAAACCCAGAAATTCCTTTTGTTTTGGGGGAAAAAGACAGAAATTCCACTTATTTAGAGGCAAAAAAGCAGAAATTCCCCTTATTTTGGAGCAATAATGAAAAAATTTCCCTTTTTTATGGCAAAAAGGTATGCATTCTTCTTATTTTCAGGCAAAAAGGCAGAAATTCTCCGTATTTTGGAGCAAAATTGCAGAAATTCTCTTAATTGTGGGGCAAAAAAACAGAAGTTTTCTATATGTTGGGGAAAAAAGAGAGAAATTCTCCTTATTTTTGGGCAAAACTCAGAAATTCCACTTATTTTGGGGCAAAATTTCAGAAATTTTCTTTATTTTGGAGCAAAATTGCAGAAATTTCATTTATTTTGCTGCAATATTGCAGAAATTTCACTTATTTAAGGGAAAAAAGGCAGAAATTTTCCTTATTTTGGGGCAAAAAGGCAGAAATTCATAATATTTTGTGGCAAAAATGCAGAAATTCCCATTATTTTGAGGTGAAAATGCTGAAATTCCCCTTATTTGGTGGCAAAAATGCAGAAATTTTTCTTATATTGGGGCAAAATTGCAGAAATTTCACTTATTTCAGGGTAATAAGTCAGAAATTTTCCTTATTTTGAGGCAAAAAAGACAGAAATTTCCTTTGTTTTGTTGGAAAAAGACAGAAATTCTACTTATTTAGAGGAAAAAAAGCAGAAATTCCTCTTATTTTGGAGCAAAAATGAAGAAATTTCCCTTTTTTATGGCAAAAAGGTATGCATTCTTCTTATATTCGGGCAAAAAAGGCAGAAATTCCCCATATTTTGGAGCAAAATTGCAGAAATTCCCCTAATTGTGGAGCAAAAAGGCAGAAATTCCCTATATGTTGAGGCAAAAAGACAGAAATACTCCTTATTTTGGGGCAATACTCAGAAATTCCACTTATTTTGGGGCAAAATTCCAGAAATTTCCCTTATTTTGGGGCAAAATTGCAGAAATTTCACTTATTTTGGGGCAAAATTGCAGAAATTTCACTTATTTCATGAAAAAAAGCAGAAATTTTCATATTTTGAGGCAAAGAGGCAGAAATTTTTTTTATTTTGATACAAAATTGCGGAAATTTTTATTATTTTAGGGCAAAACAGCATAAATTTCCTATATTTTGGGGCAAAAATGCAGAAATTCCCCTTATTTTGAGGTAAAAGGCTGAACTTCCCCTTATTTGGGGCAAAAGGTAGAAATTTCAATATTTTGGGGCAAAATTGCAGAAATTTCACTTATTTCAGGGTAATAAGTCAGAAATTTTCCTTGTTTCGGGGCAAAAAAGACAGAAATTTCTTTTGTTTTGGGAAAAATAGACAGAAATTCCACTTATTTAGAGGCAAAAAAGCAGAAATTCCCCTAATTTTGGAGCAAAATTGCAGAAATTCTCCTAATTGTGGGGCAAAAATGCAGAAATTCCCTATATGTTGGGGCAAAAAGACAGAAATTCTCCATATTTTGGTGCAAAACTCAGAAATTCCACTTATTTTGTGGCAAAATGCCTGAAATTTCCCTTATTTTGGGGCAAAATTGCAGAAATTTCAATTATTGTGGGGCAAAATTGCAGAAATTTCACTTATTTAAGGGAAAAAAAGCAGAAATTTTCTTATTTGGGGGCAAAAAGGCAGAAATTTTTTTTATTTTGGTACAAAATTGCAGAAATTTTTCTTATTTTGGGGCAAAAAGGCAGAAATTTCCCATATTTTGGGGCAAATATGCAGAAATTCCATTTATTTTGAGGTGAAAAGGCTGAAATTCCCCTTATTTGGGGGCAAAAAGTCAGAAATTTCCCTTATTTTGGGGAAAATTACAGAAATTTCACTTTTTTCAGGGTAATAAGTCAGAAATTGTCCTTATTTTGGAGCAAAAAAAACAGAAATTCCTTTTGTTTTGGGGGAAAAAGACAGAAATTCCACTTATTTAGAGGCAAAAAAGCAGAAATTCCCCTTATTTTGGAGCAATAATGAAGAAATTTCCCTTTTTATGGCAAAAAGGTATGCATTCTTCTTATTTTCGGGTAAAAAGGCAGAAATTCTCCGTATTTTGGAGCAAAATTGCAGAAATTCCCTTAATTGTGGGGCAAAAAGGCAGAAGTTTTCTATATGTTGGGGCAAAAAGACAGAAATTCTCCTTATTTTGGGGCAAAACTCAGAAATTCCACTTATTTTGGGGCAAAATTCCAGAAATTTTCTTTATTTTGGAGAAAATTGCAGAAATTTCATTTATTTTGCTGCAAAATTGCAGAAATTTCACTTTTTTAAAGGAAAGAATGCAGAAATTTTCCTTATTTTGGGGCAAAAAGGCAGAAATTCCTAATATTTTGTGGCAAAAATGCAGAAATTCCCCTTATTTTGAGGTAAAAATGCTGAAATTCCCCTTATTTGGGGGCAAAAATGCAGAAATTTTTCTTATATTGGGGCAAAATTGCAGAAATTTCACTTATTTCAGGGTAATAAGTCATAAATTTTCCTTATTTTGAGGCAAAAAAGACAGAAATTTCCTTTGTTTTGGGGGAAAAAGACAGAAATTCTACTTATTTAGAGGAAAAAAAGCAGAAATTCCTCTTATTTTAGAGCAAAAATGAAGAAATTTCTTTTTTTATGGCAAAAAGGTATGCATTCTTCTTATATTCGGGCAAAAATGGCAGAAATTTTCCATATTTTGGAGCAAAATTGCAGAAATTCCCCTAATTGTGGGGCAAAAATGCAGAAATTCCCTATATGTTGAGGGAAAAAGATAGAAATACTCCTTATTTTGGGGCAATACTCAGAAATTCCACTTAATACGGCAAAATTCCAGAAATTTTCCTTATTTTGGGGAAAAATTGCAGAAATTTCACTTATTTTGGACAAAATTGCAGAAATTTCACTTATTTCATTGAAAAAACAGAAATTTTCTTATTTTGGGGCAAAGAGCAGAAATTTTTTCTATTTTGGTACAAAATTGCAGAAATTTTCTTATTTTAGGGCAAAAAGGCAGAAATTTCCCTTATTTTGGGGCAAAAATTCAGAAATTCCCCTTATTTTGTGGTAAAATGCTGAAAATCCCCTTATTTGGGGGCAAAAAGGTAGAAATTTTCCATATTTTGGGGCAAAATTGCAGAAATTTCACTTATTTCACGGTAATAAGTCAGAAATTTTCCTTGTTTCGGGGCAAAAAAGACAGAAATTCTCTTTGTTTTGGGAAAAATAGACAGAAATTCCACTTATTTAGAGGCAAAAAAGGAGAAATTCCCCTTATTTTGGAGCAAAATTGCAGAAATTCCCCTAATTGTGGGGCAAAAATGCGCAAATTCCCTATATTTTGGGGCAAAAAGACAGAAATTCTCCTTATTTTTGGGGAAAATTCAGAAATTCCACTTATTTTGGGGCAAAATTCCAGAAATTTCCCTTATTTTGGGGCAAAATTGAAAAAAAATCACTTATTTTGGGGCAAAATTGCAGAAATTTCACTTATTTAAGGGAAAAAAGTCAGAAATTCTCTTATTTCGATGCAAAAAGGCAGAATTTTTTTTTATTTTGGTACAAAACTGCAGGAATTTTTCTTATTTTGGGCCAATAAGGCAGAAATTTCCCATATTTTGGGGCAAATATGCAGAAATTCCCCTTATTTTGAAGTAAAAATGCTGAAATTCCCCTTATTTGGGGGCAAAAAGGCAGAAATTTCCCTTATTTTGCGGCAAAATTGCAGAAATTTCACTTATTTCAGGAAAAAAGGCAGAAATTTTCCTTATTTTGGTGCAAAAAGGCAGAAATTCCTAATATTTTGTGGAAAAAATGCAGAAATTCCCCTCATTTTGAGGTAAAAAGGCTGAAATTCTACTTATTTTGGGCCAAAAAGGCAGAAATTTTCCTTATTTTAGGGCAAAATTGCAGAAATTTCACTTTTTTCAGAGTAATAAGTCAGAAATTGTCCTTATTTTGGGGCAAAAAAACCAGAAATTACCTTTGTTTTGGAGGAAAAAGACAGAAATTCCACTTATTTAGAGGCAAAAAAGCAGAAATTCCCCTTATTTTGGAGCAAAAATGAAGAAATTTCCAATTTTTATGGCAAAAAATATGCATTCTTATTTTCGGGCAAAAAGGCAGAAATTCAAAGTATTTTGGATCAAAATTGCAGAAATTCCCCGAATTGTGGGGCAAAAAGGCAGAAATTTCTTATATATTGGGGCAAAAAAAGAAATTCTACTTATTTTGGGGCAAAACTCAGAAATTCCACTTATTTTTGGGCAAAATTCCAGAAATTTCCCTTATTTTGGGGCAAAATTGCAGAAATTTCACTTATTTTGGGGCAAAATTGCAGAAATTTCACTTATTTCATAAAAAAAACGCAGAAATTTTCTTATTTTGGGGCAAAGAGGCAGAATTTTTTTTATTTTGGTACAAAATTGCAGAAATTTTTCTTATATTAGGGCAAAAAGGCAGAAATTTCCCTTATTTTGAGGCAAAAATGCAGAAATTCCCCTTATTTTGAGGTAAAAGGCTGAAATTCCCCTTATTTGAGGGCAAAAGGCAGAAATTTCCCATATTTTGGGGCAACATTGCAGAAATTTCACTTATTTAAGGGTAATAAGTCAGAAATTTTCCTTGTTTTGGGGAAAAAAGACAAAAATTCCCTTTGTTTTGAGGAAAAAAAACAGAAATTCCACTTATTTAGAGGCAAAAAAGCAGAAATTTCCCTTATTTTGGAGCAAAATTGCAGAAATTCCTCTTATTTTGAGGTAAAATGCTGAAATTCCCCTTATTTGGGGGCAAAAAGGTAGAAATTTCCCATATTTTGGGACAAAATTGCAGAAATTTCACTTATTTCACGGAAATAAGTCAGAAATTTTCCTTATTTTGGGGCAAAAAAGACAGAAATTCCCTTTGTTTTGGGGGAAAAAGACAGAAATTCCACTTTTTTAGAGGCAAAATGCAGCAATTCCTTTTATTTTGGAGCAAAAATGAAGATATTTCCCTTTTTTTGTGGCAAAAGGTATACATTCCCCTTATTTTCAGGCTAAAAAGCAGAAATTCCCTATATTATGGAGCAAAATTGCAGAAATTCCCCTAATTGTGGGACAAAAAGACAGAAATTCCCTATATGTTAGGGCAAAAATACAGAAATTCTCCTTATTTTGGGGCAAAACAAAGAAATTCCACTCATTTTGGGGCAAAATTCCAGAAATTTCCCTTATTTTGGGCCAAAATTGCAGAAATTTCACTTATTTTGGGGCAAAATTGCAGAAATTTCACTTATTTAAGGGAAAAACGCAGAAATTTTCTTATTTTGGGGCAAAAAGGCAGAAATTCCAAAAATTTTGTGGCAAAAATGCAGAAATTCCCCATATTTTGAGGTAAAAAGGCTGTAATTCCCCTTATTTTAGAGTAAAAAGGCAGAAATTTCCCTTATTTTCGGGCAAAATTGCAGAAATTTCACTTATTTCACAAAAATAAGTTAGAAATTTTCCTTATTTTGGGGCAAAAAAACAGAAATTCTCTTTGTTTTTGGGGAAAAAACAGAAATTCAATTTTTTAGAGGCAAAATGCAGAAATTCCTTTTATTTTGAAGCAAAAATGAAGAAATTTCCCTTTTTTGGCAAAAGGTATACATTCCCCTTATTTTCAGGCTAAAAAGCTGAAATTCCCCGAATTTTGGAGCAAAATTGCAGAAATTCCCCTAATTGTGGGGCAAAAAGGCAGAAATTCCCTATATGTTAGGGCAAAAAGCCAGAAATTCTCCTTATTTGGGGGTAAAACTCAAAAATTCCACTTATTTTGGGGCACAATTCCAGAAATTTCCCTTATTTGGGGCAAAATTGCAGAAATTTCACTTATTTCAGGGAAAAAAGACAGAAATTTTCCTTATATTGGGGCAAAAAGGCAAAAATTCCTAATATTTTGTGGCAAAAATGCAGAAATTGCCCTTATATTGAGGTAAAAAGGCTGAAATTCCCGTTATTTTGGGGCAAAAAGGCAGAAATTTACCTTATTTTGGGGCAAAATTGCAGAAATTTCACATATTTCAGGGTAATAATTCAGAAATTTTCTTTATTTTGGGGCAAAAAGACAGAAATTACCTTTGTTTTGGGGGAAAAATACAGAAATTCCACTTATTTAGAGGCAAAATAGCAGAAATTCCCCTTATTTTGAAGCAAAAATGAAGAAATTTCTGTTTTTTATGGCAAAAAGGTATGCATTCTTCTTATTTTCGTGCAAAAAGGCAGAAATTCCAGGTATTTTGGAGCAAAATTGCAGAAATTCCCCTTATTGTGGGGCAAAAGGCAGAAATCCCCTATATGTTGGAGCAAAAAGACAGAAATTCTCCTACTTTTGGGGCAAAACTCAGAAATTCCACTTATTTTGAGGCAAATTCCTAAAATGTTTTTTATTTTGGACCAAAATTGCAGAAATTTCACTTATTTTGCGGCAAAATTGCAGAAATATCATTTATTTAAGGGAAAAAAGGCAAAAATTTTCTTTATTTTGGGGAAAAAAAGCAGAAATTCCTAACATTTTGTGGCAAAAATGAAGAAATTCCCCTTATTTTGAAGTAAAAAGGCTGAAATTCCCCTTATTTGTAGGCAAAAAAGCAGAAATTTCCCTTATTTTGGGGCAAAATTGCAGAAATTTCACTTATTTCAGGGTAATAAGTCAGAAATTTTCCTTATTTTGGGGCAAAAAGCACAGAAATTTCCTTTGTTTTGGGGGAAAAAGACAGAAAGTCTACTTATTTAGAGGCAAAAAAGCAGAAATTCCTCTTATTTTGGAGCAAAAATGAAGAAATTTCCCTTTTTTATGGAAAAAGGTATGCATTCTTTTTATTTTTTGGAAAAAAAAGGCAGAAATTCCCCGTATTTTGGAGCAAAATTGCAGAAATTCCCCTAATTGTGCTGCAAAAAGGCAGAAATTGCCTATATGTTGAGGCAAAAAAACAGAAATACTCCTTATTTTGGGGCAAAACTCAGAATTTCTACTTATTTTTGGGGCAAATTCTAGAAATTTCTCTTATTTTGGAGAAAAATTGCAGAAATTTCACTTATTTTGGGGCAAAATTACAGAAATTTCACTTATTTTGGGGCAAAATTGCAGAAATTTCACTTATTTCAGAAAAAAAAGCAGAAATTTTCTTATTTTGGAGCCTAAAGGCAGATATTTCTTTTATTTTGGTACAAAATTGCAGAAATTTTTCTTATTTTAGGCCAAAGGCAGAAATTTCCCTTATGTTGGGGCAAAAATGCAGAAATTTTTCTTATTTTGGGGCAAAAAGGCAGAAATTTCCCATATTTTGGGGCAAAAATGCAGAAATTCCCCTTATTTTGAGGAAAAAGGCTGAAATTCCTCTTATTTGGGGGCAAAAGGGCAGAAATTTCCCTTATTTTAGGGCAAAATTACAGAAATTTCACTTATTTCAGGGTAATAAGTCAGAAATTTTCCTTATTTTGAGGCAAAAAGGACAGAAATTTCCTTTGTTTTGGGGGAAAAAGACAGAAATTCTACTTATTTAGAAGAAAAACGCAGAAATTCCTCTAATTTTGGAGCAAAAATGAAGAAATGTCTCTTTTTTATGGCAAAAAGGTATGCATTCTTCTTATATTCGGGCAAAAAAGGCAGAAATTCCCCATATTTTGGAGCAAAATTGCAGAAATTCCCCTAATTGTGGGGCAAAAAGGCAGAAATTCGATATATGTTGAGGCAAAAAGACAGAAATACTCCTTATTTTGGGGCAATACTCAGAAATTCCACTTATTTTGGGGTAAAATTCTAGAAATTTACCATATTTTGGGTCAAAATTGCAGAAATTTCACTTATTTTGGGGCAAAATTGCAGAAATTTCACTTATTTCATGAGAAAAACAGAAATTTTCTTATTTTGGGGCAAAGAGGCAGAAATTTTTTTTATTTTGGTACAAAATTGCAGAAATTTTTCTTATTTTAGGGCAAAAAAGCAGAATTTTTTCTTATTTTGGGGCAAAAATGCAGAAATTCCCATTATTTTGAGGTAAAAGCCTGAAATTCCTCTTATTTGGGGGCAAAAAGGAAGAAATTTCCTATATTTTGGGGCAAAATTGCAGAAATTTCACTTATTTCAGGGTAATAAGTCAGAAATTTTCTTTGTTTTGGGGCAAAAAAGACAGAAATTCCCTTTGTTTTGGGAAAAATAGACAGAAATTCCATTTATTTAGAGGCAAAAAAGCAGAAATCCCCCTTATTTTGGAGTAAAATTGCAGAAATTCCCCTAATTGTGGGGCAAAAATGCAGAAATTCCCTATATGTTGGAGCAAAAAGACAGAAATTCTCTTTATTTTGGGTTAAAACTCAGAAATTCCACTTATTTTGGGGCAAAATTCCAGAAATTTCACTTATTTTGGGGCAAAATTGCAGGAATTTCACTTACTTTGTGGCAAAATTGCAGAAATTTTACTTATTTTAGAAAAAAAAAGCAGAAATTTTCTTATTTGGGGCAAAAAGGCAGAATTTTTTTTTATTTTGGTACAAAATTGCAGAAATTTTTCTTATTTTGGGGCAAAAAAGCAGAAATTTCCCATATTTTGGGGCAAAAAGCAGAAATTCCCCTTATTTTGAGGAAAAAAGCTTAAATTCCCCTTATTTGGGGTCAAAAAGGCAAAAATTTCCCTTATTTTGGGGCAAAATTGCAGAAATTTCACTTATTTCACGGAAATAAGTCAGAAATTTTCCTTATTTTGGGGCAAAAAAGACAGAAATTCCCTTTGTTTTTGGGGAAAAAGACAGAAATTCCACTTTTTTAGAGGCAAAATGCAGAAATTCCTTTTATTTTGGAGCAAAAATGAAGATATTTCCCTTTTTTGTGGCAAAAGGTATACATTCCCCTTATTTTCAGGCTAAAAAGCAGAAATTCCCCGTATTTTGGAGCAAAATTGCAGAAATTCCCCTAATTGTGGGGCAAAAAGGCAGAAATTCCCTATATGTTAGGGCAAAAAGACAGAAATTCTCCTTATTTTGGGGCAAAACAAAGAAATTCCACTTATTTTGGGGCAAAATTCCAAAAATTTCACTTATTTTGGGGCAAAATTGCAGAAATTTCACTTATTTAAGGGAAAAAAGGCAGAAATTTTCTTATTTTGGGGCAAAAAGGCAGAAATTCTAAAAATTTTGTGGCAACAATGCAGAAATTCTTTATATTTTGAGGTAAAAAGGCTGTAATTCCCCTTATTTTAGGGTAAAAAGGCAGAAATTTCCCTTATTTTCGGGCAAAATTGCAGAAATTTCACTTATTTAAGGGTAATAAGTCAGAAATTTTCCTTATTTTGGAGCAAAATTGCAGAAATTCCCTTAATTGTGGGGCAAAAAGGCAGAAATTCCCTATATGTTAGGGCAAAAATACAGAAATTCTCCTTATTTTGGGGCAAAACTCAGAAATTCCACTTATTTTGGGGCAAAAAGGCAGAAATTTCCCTTATTTTGGGGCAAAATTGCAGAAATTTCACATATTTTGAGGAAAAAGGCTGAAATTCTCCTTATTTGGGGGCAAAAAGGCAGAAATTTCCCTTATTGTGGGCAAAATTGCAGAAATTTCATTTATTTCAGAAAAAAAGCACAAATTTTCTTATTTTGGGGCAAAAAGGCAGAAATTTCTTTTATTTTGTTACAAAATTGCAGAAATTTTTATTATTTTGGAGCAAAAAATCAGAAATTTCCCATATTTTGGGGCAAAAATGCAGAAATTCCCCTTATTTTGAAGAAAAAGGCTGAAATTCTCTTATTTGGGGGCAAAAAAGAGAATTTTCCCTTATCTTAGAGCAAAATTGCAGAAATTTCACTTTTTTCAGGGTAATAAGTCAGAAATTTTCCTTATTTTGGGGAAAAAAACAGAAATTCCCTTTGTTTTGGGTGAAAAAACAGAAATTCTACTTTTTTAGAGGCAAAATGCAGAAATTCCTTTTATTTTGGAGCAAAAATGAAGAAATTTCCCTTTTTTTGGCAAAAGGTATACATTCCCCTTATTTTCAGGCTAAAAAGCAGAAATTCCCCGAATTTTGGAGCAAAATTGCAGAAATTCCCCTAATTGTGGGGCAAAAAGGCAGAAATTCCCTATATGTTAGGACAAAAAGCCAGAAATTCTCCTTATTTTGGGGCAAAACTTAAAAATTCCACTTATTTTGGGGCAAAATTCCAGAAATTTCCCTTATTTTGGGGCAGAATTGCAGAAATTTCACTTATTTCAGGGAAAAAAACAGAAATTTTCATTATTTTGGGGCAAAAATGCAAAAATTCCTAATATTTCGTGGCAAAAATGCAGAAATTCCCCTTATATTGAGGTAAAAATGCTGAAATTCCCCTTATTTTGGGGCAAAAAGGCAGAAATTTACCTTATTTTAGGGCAAAATTGCAGAAAATTCACATATTTCAGAGTAATAATTCAGAATTTTTCTTTATTTTGGGGCAAAAAGAAATTCCCTTTGTTTTGGCGGAAAAAGACAAAAATTCCACTTATTTAGAGGCAAAAAAGCAGAAATTCCCCTTATTTTGAAGCAAAAATGAAGAAATTTCCATTTTTTATGGCAAAAAGTTATGCATTCTTCTTATTTTCGGGCAAAAAGGCAGAAATTCCCCGTGTTTTGGAGCAAAATTGCAGAAATTCCCCTAATTGTGGGGCAAAAATGCAGAAATCCCCTATATGTTGGAGCAAAAAGACAGAAATTCTCCTTATTTTGGGGCAAAACTCAGAAATTCCACTT